>NC_088308.1:29147500-29440000 GCF_910592395.1 Lineus longissimus
CCAAGTCAGTCTGCGAGGACTCAAACAACTAAGAAAAGCAGAAATCATGACAACTGATCCATCTAGTTGGTAAGTATCTTCAACTTAAATACCTCATTTTAGTTGTAACTTGACATGGTTTCAGTAGGCCTACAGGTAATAGGAATCAATCCACTGAGAGTGGGAATAGATATGCCTACAAGTTGGTTAATGGAATAGGCATGGTGTTTTCCTTGGGATTTGATACAAAGTGCTTGTACATTGCATCCTGTGAGGAGGACCATAACAATATGCGAAAATAGGGGGAACCAGAAAGCAAAGGCAGCTATTTAGAACTGCCAATCTTGTCAGAAGGACTGTTCACAGAATGAGAGTCAGACCCCATTGACTTACCTTTCCTTGGGGCAGCACCACTCCCAACTTGGACCATGATTCCAGGCGATCAGTTTCATCAACTTAGTGCTAGTTCCTCCATTACGAAGATGGCGCCACCGCATGGCGCGAGATACAAAATCATTTTGGATGAAAACCATCACAAGTGGACGGTAGTGCAGACAGCAGTTTAGAAAATGCTGAAGGATCTTAACAATGAGTCTGTTATCTCAAACAATCAAAATTATACTATGTTTGTTTCAGGCAGTGGACCTTGGCTTAAGGCTAGGACACCACAGAGCTAATGAGAAGACCCCGAAGCCAGGCCTACAAACAGTTAGAGAGTGTGACGAGTGTGAACAGAAGTGTCCTGAAGGAAATGCATGGGAGAAAAATGGAACAATCATGGAGGAACCAGTGAATGTAAGGTTAAGTAATTACCCTCCCTCTCTAAACCCCAACATGACTTGATTATCAGTAGACAGAATGATACAACTGGTCTGATTTTACCAAAAAGGAAGTCTCCCTTCTAAGTGTGTGTGTGGGTGATCCATTTCTGATGCAACTCTTTCTGACTCTTTCACCAACTTTCGAGTCAGATGCTCGCATCTTATCAAGACGACTTTGATATGTTAATGACACAACAGCTGTGGATTGTGCACATAGAAGACGAATGAAAAGACAGTGACGACACAGAATCTTAAGAGGAAGCTTGCCAAGAAGTTACCTTCATACACTGACAGAAGTCGAAATTTGAATTCATTGCAAGTCTGATCATTTTTGTGACTGTACAGAGTAATTAACTGTACACATGGATGGGAACTTGTCACGATTTCTGCATCTTGTCTTAACTTATTTCAATTTCTTTCTTTCAGGCAGCTGTCTCAACCCGGCAAATGGAGAACGAGGGACAGGACTCCAGGATGAGCATTTGAGTCTCTCAACCAGCTGTTTAACGTCTAATCATATTTTCTTCTTTCTAATCACATTTTCGTCTTTATTGTCCATATTGTCTTCTTGTTGTGGGTTTTATTACAGCTACTATCACTGCAGCTGGGGGGGGGGGGACCTTAGCGAAACCTAGAGGTGTGGTCTCTAACTGATGTGATGTTTCTAACAACTAGATCTTGGAGGTATCAGTTGATTTCTAACATATCATCATTTAGGGACCATGTTCCTTCCATGTAACAATCTAGAGAGATTTCATAAGTATCACTATTAGAAAAACTAATAGTGCAATCAAGTCTGAATAACTGACCAGGACTCAGGATTTGCGATGCCTGCTTTGTTCAGCATAATTTATGTTCACTTGGTGAAATGCAGTCATAGACATTTTGAAAATAGATACTGTTAATAAGTACCCTTAAAAGCTAGGAATCACATAATCAAGCTGAAGAAATTACTGAGAAAAAATAAACAGAAATTTGGAATCACATGATAGTCAAACTTACCGCTAACTGCCATCCGGTACATCTACACAACACGAAGTGAAGGGAAGCGTGCCAGACAGACAAATTGGCTGATTATTATACCGACCATTATATAATTGCAATGGCAGTTTCACTAGAAGTTAGATAAGGATTTATGAAATTAAAATATCATGGATTCAACTTGAAGTCTTGGGAATGAAATATATTCGATTTACCCGCTTGTCCAAAAGGCCTATTTTGTTATAGGCCTATGTGAAAAAGACGCGCCTAAACCACCAGAATAGCGTCTACGTAGTATATTGAGTAATCAATAGGCCTAGCTGCCTCAGAAGTACTGTGTGTGTCATAAAAAGAGAGAATAGTTGACACTTCATAGCATAGGGGCATTCCCCAGAGCCTGGTGTAACAGTGCTTTCTGATGAGAGGCACAGAAATAGAAAAGAGCATCCTTGCATGTACTGGTCTACTAGAAACTGGCCAATAAGTGAGTTTGATTTTTCCCCACTTGTCTGCTTGCCCTGGACACCCAAATTATCAGACGGGCAAGTTACTTGAACAGGAAAGTCGTTGCCCTGTCGACAATTTGACGTTCTTTAGATATGATATAAAAGCCATTGCAGGGCAACTGCCCAATTGTAACAGACAACCAGTCCTCTTGGGGCAAAGTCCTGAGCCCAAGCGACCGCCCTATCGATTCTTAAAGAGCTACTCCGAAGCTTTGGGACCACTGCTGTGTCCACTATGATCCAAGACCATGATCCACCTATTTCGTGGCTCGTGTTTATCTTTTCCTACTTCGATGCTTCATTTAGATAACCAATGCCAATATTTTTTTTGATCTTTTCGGTCCTGTCATAGTAGTGACAAATGTCTCCCTTAAGAACCGAGATAGACACTGGCTATTGTGTCTGGCGATCCACGCTCCTATTACAATCGCATTTTGGTCCTCTGGCCAGGTTGCGAAGCTTACCGTTGTGATCAGCCTGATTCAGCAAGGTTCTCATCTAGATCAGTGATAAAGAAAATATGAAAGGTAATAGCAGTAGTGGTCACCGGCCAGTTGCAAAATAACACCAGCATTGTCAGAGTATTCTATATCAAGCGAAATGATGAAATTCACCTCACGATCTGGTGGAATTGTCTCATGTATTCTTGTTTAGTTCTTCCTTTCTGCATCTTTGCATTCAAGTCATAAATGAGTCATTAAGCTTATAAAAGATTATCTCACCCATTTCACTCATCGGCAGTTTTTGTGTTGAACAGAGTGCCGCTCTAATCAGGGGCGAGTGCAATCCACAGACGATGAAAATGCCATTTATATTTTCATGAGTTGCGACATACAACGTCGATCGTGCGCTGCTGCCATCTAGTTTGAAATGATGAGGTAGAGATAGCTCTCACCGTGTCTTCGATTTTTGTCAATGATATGAAGGACCGTTTTAATTGATTGAAGACTCGTCACATTTTTGGCCGAGAATGGTTTGATATTATTGAAGCCAGGTCAACTCCTGTCGGTATTGTCACAACCAGTAAAACTATGGACAACCGCCACGACACAGGCCTCTCCTCAAAGCACAGGGCAGTGGCGACGTTTACGCGCAAACTTTTCTAACTTTCGTCAAGAATTGAGATATATATTATGAGACGTATCGTTCAACCACTGCGTAGATATGTGTGTCTCCTATCAGCTGGGATTGTCAAAGATACTCTCTGTGCATTACTTTTTGATTGCTACCAATGGTCTCAGTTGCAACCACAAACAATTTGTTTGTGCAGATTTTGCAGATTTCTTAGCAAGAAAGTGCAAGACACAACAGGGCCACTCCAACGTATTCCTTCAATGAAAGAAATGACAATGGCTCGCTTTTATTGGCGAAACCTTGCAATCTACATTGCCGTACAATGTGACTTAATTCTAATTGGATTAGTACGGGCATGGCGTGCCTACGAGCCGAGCGTTTTCTCCACGGAGCGCCAAAGAATTGTAGAATATTCCTTCAATCCCAGGTAGCTAATTACCAGTCGAAATGACTCATCAAATGAAATTTATAAGATTTCTCTTTTCTTTCGAGTTTCGCCTTTCTCCGTCGCCAGTCTGGGTCCTGCGTGAGGGCATTCATCGGTTGGAAGGCCCGCCACGCTTGGCTTAACTCGCACACGCGCAGTGCATGCAATATTAAAACTTATAAATGATTGAAAGAAGCTAAGAGATTCTGTTCATTGTATTAAAGGCTTCTTTGAGAGTTTGAAAGCTTTTGTAGCACACTATTTAATGTCGCAATCGTCCTTTCATTCCGACAGAATACCCATAATAAAAACACTTGCTTGCTTTGGCGCAGGACATGTGTTGCATGACTATTACAAGACGTCAAGACTTGTTGGTGAAGTCAGGCGGCTGGAGTTTCTCCTCAATGCCACGGATCGCTTCGATAGATGTTTAAAGCACGACTGATCTGATCCCGTTCGCTAGGCTGGTCGAAACACATATGATGATCCGTCACTTTCACTTGATGCAAACCCTCCGTACTTTGCTTTACATTTCGTGGTTTTGTATCAGCGTCTCCCCAGACAATCTCCACACAAAATGTTCATGATTTTCAAAGATTAATGTCAGATATGACTTTAATGGTCAAATGATTCAGACCATCTCACTCTCCAACAGTATCGAACTTCTGAAAGCAACGCACCAGAGGCAACGCCATTGCTTCGCACTTTGACCGAGAGAGCGATCTTCACTGTTAAGATAAATTCGTCAAGTTGACCAACTTATGCCCTCATGACATATTTGAATCTAGACTCGTCAACATTAAAATTCAGTTGGTGACTGATCAACTTCATTAGTCAACGAAATAACTTGCTTGAGAGAGTTCGAGCCAACGGTCATCATGAATAAGTAGTTAATCCATAGTGACAAAAGGAAGAAAAATCAACCCTCTAAGACATGTCAGACAAAGATGACGGCCCGCTGAGCCTAATGAGAAAATTATCAGGGCAAAACAGATTAATGATCTGGTGTCCCTAATGTGACGTTAATGGTCAAATGGTTGAGTAGGGGAGCCTCAAATGAAAAGCCTCAAATTAAGATTTAGTCTAACAAGGATTACTGAAGACCAGGAACTAATGGTATGTCCAAATATGTTTTTCACTTGTTTTTTTTCTGCTCAAAATGAAGAAACATCAGCCCCAAACATCTTTTGGCTTTGAAAATTTTTTAGATTTTGGAACTTCTGTCTTCTTTGGTCTACTTCTGTTTGAGTTTTGTAGCTGGGTCGCTGTAAACTTCATGTTTCTGTAAATAAACCGAGCAAATGACCGGGTATCCAAGCTGTGACACCCATGGGGCGATGGCATCAGCTGCTGTCCCCCACATGATGTCTACTCATCCGGTATGAAAGACCCCAGTGGGAAGGGAACCTAATTATCGACAGATTTAGGTCAGTTAATTACTGCATAGTGAAAGTAAGCGTTAATTAATGGTCGTTAGTCACACCATTGTGGTAATTAGGGATATTTACCCATGGAATATCTCAATTCTTGCTGCTATATGATCTGATGAACGAAAGTCGACGTAATGGTTGGAGACGAAGTGGTTCAAAACCAATTGATATTCAGGGTGTTCAAGTTTGGTTGACAAGACATTTTGAGTTCTTCGATCTGTACAGCGTTTTGCATTATACATGTATTTCATGTCCAGCATCTGTCAAGTTTTTACGACAACAGTAGACTGCTGCGACAGATAAACTACTGGGTATCAAACATAGCCTGTGTGTTGTTTATCACGATGTCCCTTGGTTGAATTGGAACGAATTGCGATTGTGAGGATTACAGCATCTCCTCCTTTTTGGTAGAGAACCAACACACACAGGAGATGGGCAATGTAGTTGCCTGCCCTCTTCACCATCAGGTCAATGCCAACGTCAATTAGTGTAGGTCACTGAGAAAAAAACAACAACAGATTACACGTATTGTTCTGGACACTTCATTCTGTCAATATCTCTTTGAAGAATAAGCTACAAATGGCATTACAGATGTAAGAGGACATAAATACAGGATTATCAGAAGCTCATCACGAGTCCTGTAAATCTTGTGGACGAAGTTGAAAAGAGAGGATGAGCCACAAATAATGATCATCTTGTTTAGGACAGGGAGTGTCCGAAGATTACACCGAGAATGGTCTTAGTCTTCTGATGTGTCGTCTGTCCTGCACCATTAAAACAGATGGGGCTGGCTTATCTGTTGGGGCGCAGGCAGCCAAGTGTCCCAACAATGTCAGACGCGTCGGTCAATCCATCATGGCATGGGATGTCCTTGGCAGATAGTCGCAATAATGGCATTTTTTATCACACCGAGGATTGTCATTGCTTGGTGACCAGGCTATATTTCACAATGATGGTACGAACTAATTAGTGTTTGGTCAGTCTTTATAGCCCTGATCTTTTTAAGTCACCCATGTGAATTGCTGATCGCGAGATGTCTACTTTTCAATGTCGTCGTTTGACCAAGAAAAGAAGCGCCGTTGACAAATGAGTCGAATTCCTTTGTAGGTCTTGTGTTTCACATGGACAGATCATTTGAGAGGCAGAGTCTTAAGTCAGCATTGACACTCTCCAAACGTTGTTAGGCTACTAGCTCGACAGTTCGCCTTGACCTGCAGCTACTCGTTCTTCAGCCTTGGCCAATCTAACTTGTTGGAACGTATCTATGTCGACTTCAAACTTGTCAGATTAAAAATGAAATATGTTCAAGAGGTTACGTTTTTAGAACTTGTGTGAACCAAACGTAACCTACTAAGCAAATGATTGGCATTCTTCTCTCCATCCTGCTCCTGCTCGTACTCTGAAGACACACGTTCACGACAACATGGGCAGGTGGCACTGAGTGGCAATCCATCTGCTACAAATCGGTAGAATCCCTAGCATGCTAAGTTTCACTCAGCCATGTGCGGACACTGTAAATGAACAAGCGGTACTGTGAATGCCTAAATGAAAATAAACCGAAGATAATGGAAACATTAGATACTTGTATAGCCCAATGATGATACTTGCAATGACAGATTCGTTGAGCCGTTCCAATTGCAAATGGTTTCTAGACAAATTTGAAATCATTTGGTGAATTTTGCATGACATTGGGTGCACAGTAGTTAATGAGATAATACCCTTTTACTTGAGTTCCCCGTGATCATGCTTAGCCCGTTTCTACACATTATGGGCTTTTGTCATCTTTTGCTCAACTCGCATTGAATTATTAGTCATGGGATTATTTTGTGAATAAGAACTGATGCGAGAGGCGCGCTCACCGGTTGTGGATTCACCTGTGAGTTCAAATGATGAGTAACTCCCGCGATAGGGCAGGTGCGGCGGGATTGCTCCGCGTCCCTGCAGGAAGCGCGCGCACCAGCACGTGCGCGATGACGCAAGGTCCCGGATGACAGTGGCAGACGCCATTGTGGTAGCCACACAAGGGATGATCAGACCTGAGGGACTTTAGTGCCTGAAATAAGCTCGTATATTTTGGATTATGTAATTTCCATAATCTATAGATTTCTCCATTAATTGCCCTTTGCTATGAACCCATGTGCTTCGGTCACACCCAGTCTCTGTCGTGCCTAGTCAGTACAAGGCTCGGCTGGTTAACCCTTCATATCGGTTTCTTTTGACTGCATAGTAAAGTCTTGTGAAGCATAAGAACGCCGCTGCAATCAGACGTCTGACATCCGAAATCGACACCCTTCAATGATGCTCGTAGCTCGAGCTTTTTCTAACTGCTACACTGGTGGTGACATGATGGTGTTGTCATCTAATGAATACCTTGGTGTTGGTATTTTGTTTACATAACCTGACATTGGTCGGTTGACTGAAGATTACACCGACCGATTACATCTCCTGGAAACAATTGATTAACAACCCTTACATGTTTCCAAAACATTTCTTTGATTCAAAACAAATACGTCATCATCGTTTACTATGTTCAGAGCATTGATGAGCGTTTATCTGAAGCCTGTGACTCATGCTAACAATGGATTTAAATGTCCAAGTCTTGTTCTGGAAATTAACTGTTAAATTTCGTCGATCTTGTCAATAGATTTTTCATTAGGAGATTAATCCTTGTAGAGTTGAGGTTGGGTGAAGTGTCGATTGATACCTTGATTGGGAGGGAAATACTGGTGATGACAAACAGCAGGCTAATTGGTTGCGTCTGACCATTAATTGTTTATCAATAGTTATCTTCCTCACTGTTCGGAATGACTAGCGTAAGCTTGACTTAAATGGTCGTATCGGAACGCCCTTCTGATGATACCACACGGTACGAGTGATTGATTTTTGGGACATATGTTAGTCAGGTGTAACTGAATAAGTCCAAGATGCCAATGTCATGCTTTAAAGACTCAGTGGACTGCTTGATGTTGCCCTTTTTTCAAAGATAACTGGATCACAAATTAGCAGCGTTCGTCGAAGACGTTATTTTCATGTCTGTTGCAAAGATGTCATTATTGAAAGAACAAATCAAATCTGCGAATCCCGAAAAGTGTACATGTCTCCCTTCGATATGTTATGTCCCAAGAAAGATTAGGAGCAACATTTCCCGGCCTTTCTACATATAAGTAAACATATCATTTGATGTGATTCAATAATATCCTATCTCTCGTCTGCTCTCTCATAATCATGATTTAGATCGGTAATTGACGGGAGCAAGAAGTTGCAGGACTTCTCCAGGTGAAACGAAGGCTTCTTAACCGTCGGTAACCAGTTCCTAACTCTTGCTAAGTATGTTATAGGCAATTGTTGGCCCTTTAGGAAGAGAGAGAGACAAATTATATTGTGGCTTTTGTAAGCGTTCTGTGTTCCTAAAGTTCTAATATAGGGTCCATATTGCTCGTATATTGTAGACTATACTTGTTATGACATTTTTGAGAGGCTCCTTTATGGCTTCTGTGTCAACAAGCCGCGGGCATTTTCTTTCTTCACGTCGGATCGCCCTCGGGAAGGTCTGTGAGCAATCTCATAGGACAGGTTATCCATATTTCATGTCACACTGATCATCTCCCGCCAGAATGAGCCTTTTGTTTTTACACTCGATTGGAGACTCTAGATCATAATGGGAATCTTCAGGGATATCATAGGCAGAGTTTGGTGTCGGTCCGGTAGTGTCCTTCACGAGGCGCACACCCTTCCCGTGAATCATGTTGCAGGGTGATGCGACTGGCGCTGGATCATATCTAAATGATCTTTTCTATCTCTGTGACCACTCGACTAGAAAAGTGCTTCGTTTAGGCGTGAAAAAGTGAATCTTTTAAATTAGGCATTGAATATGTTAGGGGGAATGGGGAGTTTTAAGTTGAGTTATCCGCTTCATTTGAATAAAGTTAAATTTTTCTACAATTAAGTGGTTGTTATACAAAGGGATGGTGTCAACGCAGGAAACACGACATCATCTCGACTAGTGGCTTGCCGCGTGTGATCTTCTATCTCGGCTTCTGGTGACATTGTGGTTCATCTCTGTCACATCGAGGTCTAATCATTTCGATCCACGGCTTTGAAATGCGAGTCAAGTTTAAAGAAGCGTACATATCGTTCACTTTCGCTTGACCTGTTCTCAGGTTCATCACCCAATTAACACACATGGGTGGAATAGGGGAAGTTAGAAAAGATGCCTTCCTCACGCCGACTGTGAGGTTCGAACTGGTGACATCTTCGCCGCCAGCCGAGAGTCCGAGCCACGAGTCCACAGCGGTTCCTTTAAATCAACTAAAATTGCTTCACTTCTTTGATTAGATTCCATCGCAAGCATGTACCGAAGACAAAACTGATTAACTTGAATCAGAGCGAGACACACCGGTGACAAGTCCCGGGGGATCGGGCGCATCTTTGAAGTAGAGCTTTAGGCAGAAACAATAGAAATGAGTGACTTTACCTATCATCGTAATTGATTTGAGGCGCAATTGTGAATATATGGTCCAGTGACTCTGAGAGGTTAAGTCTGATTGGCGGTTTGTTTGAGGTCGGTTTTTGTGGTCTTACAAAAAAGGGCTTGTCTAAAAGTGGGCAAGGAGAGGAAACGTCATTATCATTATCATTATTATCTTGAAGGAAACCCCTGAACCCGAACTTAACAAACTCAGTAATCTCCAATAAACATGCAAACAGTCCATACCGAGTGGGTTACAAGTGCCTTTCTAGTCTCTCAAAGAAGATGATAAGAGTATTCATCATTCATGATGCGTTCTTCAAGAATGCTTTAAAGCCACTTGATCGTCTGAATAAGGAGACAGCGCCTCGGATCGTCGTGAGGATGATTCAGAAAGGCAGCACACATCTGACGGAATGGGAAGAAAACGAAAGAAACCGATTAGAAAATATGTTGTTTCAGAGAAATGTTTTGATTAATAAGAAAGATACAAGTTGTTCAAGCTTCTATGGCGGAATGGTTTGAGCTGTTAATGTTGTAGCAGTTTTTAGAACATTCATGTTGGTGCGGTGGAAAGTAAGTTGTTTGCTTAGTGCTATCATTGTGGTCCTTGCAGTTGCTTGATGGCATATTGGTGCATAATGTCACCAGACTCTCGGCTTTTATACAAATGCACTTGGATGTCGGCCTAAACTGTTCTGTTCCGACTCAGCTGAAGCCAACTCATTCAACTCAGAGCCAAGCTTTTTTTCTGGGTAAATTACAGATCCAATTTTGCTCTCATCTAAATCATGATAAAATCTCTTTCCGATTATCCAGCTGATCCCAAAACAATTTGAATTAAAAATCATGAATTTTTAAACACAGATAAGAGACATGCCCCACTCTTACGATACACAAGAGGTCATTTCAAGGAAAAATTAAATGGATTTATCGAAATTGCCATTTCAGCCATATGTTTTTCCCATGTTTTCACCAATTACAAAAAAAAATCCTTTTAAACACTTGAGTTTTGCGATGTTTTAAAAAAATTGACTTTGACAGACTCGAAGCATGATTTGAAAATTTAATGTCGTATGAGGTATAAGGGGACAGTTCTTGCACATGCGACACTTTGCCTAAACGAATTATGAAACAAGAGTAAGCCACTGGGCTGGAGCTCTCTCCCTCGGGGTGTCTTTTTCTTTGTCGCAATGTTCTTACTGGTTAACAGAAACAGTGACACATTAACCAACTGAGCAAGATGGCTTTGTCATGCGTATCAAGTCGCCACAAAATGTTTTCAGAGTGGTTACACCCAAATGGACCTTGGGGGAGGTGATTAAAGGAATTAATGGGATAACTAATGGTATCCAGTCATGATTGAGAAACCTGGCCATTACTTTTCATCTTCTTCAACTGTATCAGTCGAGTGCAGATTCATGTATTGTTCTTTTTCGTTTGCTCATGAAGCCTGGACCAAAAAGTTAAAAGTAAACAAGGGTAGAGGGTATTAGGGTATCATCCGAGTTACACTTCAAACCCGCTCAAGCCCGAAACCTTTCAGTAGACATCCGATGAGCTGTTAAACAAGCGCTGTAACCTGAGCTTTTCTGCCTGGTACCCGGCATCCCGTTTTCCTCCTGGCTGGAAGAAGGCAAGTAAGACAAAGGGACCTGCCTAAAGTCTCACACTGAAAGTGGAGATCGAACCAGTAACTCTCCTATATGGTCAAATGTTCGAAATTCTCATTAACTCCTTCATCAAGATAGCCCTATCTTTTCCCATCAGCAGCTCCCCTCAGAAGTGTTCATTACCAACACTTCCTGGACTAGATGCGGCCCTATATGCCACTCTCCGGTCTCTCTGACCCACCCTGACCCTTACTTTATAGTCCATGATGAAACCTTAGTACCAATCTCCCAGAGGATATGACTCACCTATACTCACTTTTATCCGATATGACAAAACCAGAAAACACGATTGAAACTTTTGCTGGAGGCACTGCTGCTCTTCCTGCTGGTTAAGGTGAGTTAAATGTAGACAGTCAGTGGGAAAATGACACTCATCAGTTAACCCTCTGTGAATCGCAAATGCATTGTTAATAATAATTGTTGAAAAGGCACAGTTGCTGTACTCTTCTATGGAAAAATACTTTATAGTAAACGATTTTCGCGGTTTGAGTCCTATCAGTTTGGCACATCTGCTCAAGACTTTTCCTCCGCCCTGATGGGACGACTAGTGGTCGTTCTAGACCTTGATTCTCATCAGTCGTTTGGAGAACTCATCAGTCGACCCTTTGATCAAGTCATCCAATCATCATTCTCTCTCGACTATAATGACGCTAACTGGCCTTGTATTTTGATATATTGGTAACAGTCCCTCAATTAAGATTCCACTGGCCAGGGTGTCAAGATAAAGAGCCAATAAAGTTCACCTGAAGAAATTCCCTGCCAAGACCAGCGACCGACCATGGAGCAATTTGTCTCTCCCTATGATACATCAGGCTGTTTCGGACACCGCTGGACATCTCAACAATACCGTCAGCTGGCTCTCACTACCTTCAGCTTGAGGACGGCAGAGAAGTCACTTCATTCATTGGCTCTTCGCTTGACCACTGCCAACCGCTGTAGAGATGTGAACGGAAACGGCCTGACCATTTCCTTACAGGAACTACCAATTTACAACTGTTTTCTGTTGAATGTCTTGAGAGACTCCAACTTGATGCTCCCAGACATGGCGGAGTCTTGAATTCTCTCAGCCCGGCGTGGAAAAGGTATTCGTTGACTGCTTTCCCGAAAACCACATTCTTGTTTCAACTTACATTGCACATTATAGACGCTAACTTGAAGTTTTCAGGCATTTACAAAGACAAGCTTGAAGGTTTCAATCAGACATCAACAATGAAACCAAGAGCGTGGTTATACTGTATGAGCCCGGCTAGTACGGTTGCAGTTCTGAAAAGGCCCATTCCTTATCCTAGAACGGCAAACCACATATTTTGTCTTCCATAACAACATCCTGCACCTCCGTCCCCGGTCGGAGTGAAACTGTTTCTTCAAATAGTTGCAGCCGCCGCGGATAAAGGCCATAAAATAACCATTAACCGCGCCTGGTCAGCTTAGAAGTCGTGTCACCCATTGTCCTCCGTGTTGTCAGATGGCTATACGAGGAATTAAAGACAATTATCCAACACTAAGGCCACTTACCTGCCTCTTAAATGAGGCTATGAATCACCTTATACCATCAAGAAATGAATATTCGGCTGAAACCGTGGACGATGGACTTGTAATCCTAATACTGACACAATCAAAATGATTGGTACCTTGTTTCTGTTGGGGACAAGAAGCGGGTCGTTTTGTCGGCGTGAGCGATGGAGAGTGAAGCAAAGTTTGTCTATGTCACCTTCTATCATGGTTTCGGTATCTGTTCTCGATGAGACTTATAGTTTAACGACAACGCTTTATTGGCAGATACATATACATGTATTCAGCACGGTTCAGCAGTTCATCGGAGATGATTCAATTCGATACTGATCGGAAGCAATCGAGCAATCTCTGATTCCTCTTGACTGATGACAACAGCGTATGAACAGCACATCGAACAGCATCGGCATCGACACCAGAATGATTTCATTCAGTTTTTATCGGAAACGTTCGGGTAATCTCCGACCCCTGTTGGCAGGATGACGTTGTATGTTTCTGCTGCCGTTGCGGATGCCGACGGTTAGCGTTTTGGGTGTCAGTGTTCCGAATAGTTCCGATCCAAATACTTCCGATTATTCCCGACGAAGGGGGGTCAGTGGCAGAGTGTTTAAAGTGCTTGGCTTATAACCAGGATCTCCGTCGATGCGGATGTTCAAGACTGAATCTCTGTGCACTTTTCATTCGATTGATCGATCATCAATCATCAACTGAACGACATATAAACGCACAATATCATTATCCAGCTGAGGCTTTTGAACCTCTTTGGAAAGTATTTATCCTATTGGTAACGCTATGACTAATATTACAAAACATGGATGATGACAAGTTGACTTATAAGTGATAAAAAGCATTGGACGTGTCAATTGGGGACTACTGTAATCTGGATTAGCGAAATAACTTTAATATGTTTGTGACATATCTATTCATAAAGTGTATCCTTGTCATGATCGATTACGCAATGAGTGAGTTATCGTTGGCATTGAGATACATAGAAACGCCTTTGTGATTGTGAGTCCCTGACGGCTCAGCTGAGTAATATCTACTCAAACCTCAATACGATATACGTCTTCGCATCAGCAAACAGTAATCTTCCTCCGAGCTTGTCATTTAGTTACTCGAGCCGATTCGACCATCTTTGTTAAACTCAACTTTGACAAAAACTTGTTACTGGGACAGTAAGTACATGTATCAGCATCCGACTTCAAAGTCACGAAAATCCAGCAAATATTGTTCAAAAAGAAGATTTGAGCCGATTTTGAAATGAGTCATTGCTCCTGTCAATGTGACAATCAGGTCATTATGACTAGAAATGAGCTTATCGTCAGCAGGTACACAGAACAGGTCAAATTATATCATGTACAGGACACGCATCTCTTTTATCTCATTAAATTGACGTTAAATTTTCAGCTGTGGCAATTTGAGCCCGCTGAATAAGTTCCAGGGATTATCGGCTGTTCTGGGCTTACGCCTATACCCATATTCACGTAGGCGGCCAAGTGTGAGTTGCAGAAACACCATTCGGTGTTATACTGACCACATACTGTAGAAAGACAGTCTGCAGTCTGTATACTGACCAATGCCGACGTCCCTAGGTGCGTGTGTTTCCTGTACTCCTCCACAAACCGCGGGTGTGTCCATTGACTGGAATAACCCTTTCGAAAAGAGATTATATTCCAACACAATGAGAATCATTCACTTCTCATTATTTCTTGAAAACTGCATCATTTGATCTAAAATCAAATCGATTTCATAAAGGTGACGGAGGTCTTATATGATGTAATCGAATAGAAGTGACATTGTCGAATGCATTTCAGGATTACCAGATTATAATGCTTGGTTTCGTCGTGAAATGTGATCAAGTAGCTTTTTACCAAATTACATCCAGGAAATTGCAATTGTTTGGAATGCCTCGTTATGTTCATTGTCGATTTAAGCTTATTGCCTTCTCTGTTGGAATGAGATTGAGTTGTCAATATTAAAGAATAGCTCACATTTTAAGCGTTTGATGATATCATTAAGATATAAAGTTTCATTTGTCTTATTTTCTAAAAAGGTGAGAGCTACATGAAGGTATAAGACTGAAGGGAAACCACTCTTTCATTCGCATTCAAAAGTGAGAAAGTTATCCATGGTTGCTGGATTGGTCCATTTCACCTGCTATTGGCATATGGCATATTGTATAGATATTGCCCGCCACGGAGTGTTACTTGCCGAATGTCGTCACGCCGAGGGACATGGCAAAATGTCGACCGGCTGGAGCGGGCAACATTGCAAATACCACACGGTCACGTGACGTGTATCAACCAATCATATTCACGGAATCTCACTTGAGGTATGAGATCATCTTTTGGATCATTTGAATTCGAGAGTCCGTGAATCATGTGGTTATAAAGAGTTCAATGAAGCCTTAACTGTGGCCAACTCGTGGAATTGGCACATCAGCCAGCCAACCGAAGCGTTGACTCATTTTCTCTGGTCACCTATTGTGAATTATGTTTCCTGATGCTGTTTGTTAATCCGTTATCTTTTGATGATTGGTGTCCCTCAGCAGGTGTCTGCGGGACATGGCGGGCTTCATCGCGTGGTGGTTGGCTGTGTCTGCGACATCATCGCGTGTTGTTAGTTTGTAAGGCTTCAAGCTTGTTGGACCGAAAACGCTTCTTGGTTCTGAAAGTGGTTGTTTTTAGAGGCGATAGTCCAAGAATGGCTGTAAGGTGTGAATAAAAAAGGAACAATCTGTACAACTTAATCTCGCTTCGTCCCCTCAACATGTTTCTAAGACGACACGACGCTTGTGCGGAGCCGCAAACCCACTGATATAGATAGATTCGAGTCTCCGCTGTAACCCCTGTCAGCACTGCTTAGCCGGGTTCCCCAAGACTTTCATTCATGGTAGCTCCATCTCATAACAGGGATATTCAATTAAAGCCTACCTTGCGATGCAAAACTTCTTGTTCTCCCCACTATGGACGTACTCGTTTGCCGTCTTGTTCGGGCTTTAAACACCACAAAATACACGCATCCTTTTGTGCGTTTATTATTCAAGCTGCAAAGTGTGAAGTCATTGTTGTTTCTTTGTGATTCTCTGATGGGCCGGTTCCTCATTGCAAGGCGAGGTCTTTCTCATAGTTTTATTGCTGCAACATGAATAGAGAGGGAGGACAGATTCCTCCATCTCAAAATATACGACTTGTACCGGGCTTGTATCCGTGGCTGTTGTACCTGATCATATCAATCTTGTCTGCCTCTTGATTAGATTAGATGAAAGGAACGCTGACAGCATTGTTTTGGGAGGAAGTCGTTTTCCATAGGCGGGAAAGAGACGTTTGCCGTCCTGCTTGTTTCAGGTTTGCCTGTAACAAGCTTCGGCATGATCTGTGATCCTGAAGATATCATTGACATGGCGGCTTAATAAGAACTGATGAATTGAAAGTTGTCATGCCCTCTTTTTATAATATTTTGTTGTTGATCCACATTCCGGTGTAATGTTTTTGAGTGTTTCTGTTTTTGAGTGTTTCCCCTCATTGTTTGGGAACGCTCAAAAATAGATTGACAAGTTTTTCTGTGTATCCCCCCTATTGAAAAGTCGTGGTCTCTCTAGCTGCCTATTGTTTGGAAACACTGACACATGGGGAACAACCACAGATGTTACACTGGGCTTCATGTGGACGGAACTACGTGTCAGTGCCAAGCACCTTGTCTTGTCTAGGCTCTTGACTGTTTCCCTTTTTCTTCCATACTGCCTTGGATAGGTTACCAAAAGTTCACTTGTCCAAAATAATGGATTCTATGGCTCATCAAATCACTATGAAAGAATTTCACTATCAGGTTTTAAAATCTCATTTCGCAGCTAATCAAACCACCTCTCCCAACCTATCATTCATCCCATCTGTGAGCCTCGTGTGAACACAACCGAGGCGTAATGAGCCATTGTCTATACTGGATTATACCATATTTGAACTCCTTTACCGAGCTACAATATATTGCACTTGCTACAGAACTTGCCACTCACTTTTTGAAAATCTAATTTTCTGGTTCAGTTAGCCATGACAGTGATACGGCCAGAGTGGATATTGTGCATATGGGCATCCGCTTTGAGTTCTTCTCTCTCAATCTTTTGATAATGGGATTGTCCGATTTATATAACCCGTTTACATAATTACATAACCCATTTATAAGTAATCACATCGAAACCGTTTGACATGGCATTATTCCCCTAGCATTGATTCCAAAGAGCTGTCCAGTATGTCAAACAGCAAGCTGCAAGAACATGTTGTCCCCCAAGTTCAATATGTCTTACTGACCCATGTGGACGATCCAAGACTTTTGATATTGACCGAATAGTGAATGTTATGACTCGACTTTACGAAAGGATTTTGCACATTATCACCAACGCTTGATCTGGTAACCTTTTTGATAAACTTCACCTCCATTTAGATTATTTGCCACTACTTCATGATATTCCTTAGACAGCAAAATTACGCTATTAATAGTCAGAAGACAGAATTTTATCTCCGCTTCACACATCGAGGCTGCAGTTGAGTCTTGTGATATTCATGATGGCTGCCTGAAAGCCAATCTTCCAGTCCAATGGAGCTTTTCAAGAGTCGGGAAGCTGAGGGATTTAAAACTGTATGCGCTGACAATGGCTATCAATTATAGCAAATCCTGTATCAGGTAATGATGAACCCATTGTGTCTAGAGTCGAATGCATCTCAAGGTGGCTTAATATCGGAGTGCCTTCACTGGTCGGAGACGCACATCATAGCATGTGTCATTCGAGAAACTTCGGGTGGACTCAGGTTTTTGGCGTAGACGATATTTCGTATGCATCAGACGACTTTGTGGTGGGTGTCGCAGGCTATCAGTCAAAACAGAAGTGTGTTTACATTTGAAATGGATAGGTTCAATTTAAATGGCTTTTTTGACACTTTGGGATGTTTTCATTCACTTTGTGATGTTATTGCAACATTCTGGTTAAATTGCTTCTGCAAAGGTTGATTGCGCTTTTCATTCTGGCGTGGAAGGTATTCTTTGATTCTCAGCCAACCGTGTTGGCGAGGGCGAGTTTTAGAGGTATGAGCATGCAAGACCGTTTGTCAAATTCAGTTGAGTTGGAAGTAGACTTCCTTTGCATTCATTCTCCATTCGCAATCAGTTGTCGATAGTTGAGTAGGGATCAACAGGATCAGTAAACGAGACCGTACATCAACATCTATGGCTTCAGAAACATGAGACGTGCTGAACATGGCAACGCCATCCCTGAATACGCCCGCGGTTGCTAAACCTCAGTTATGTCCCATTCTCCCCACAAGAGTCCCCTCGACCACTATCAAATCAACATGAGTGTTTTCACCAATCTAATCGTATTTGCTCCCAGCTTTATGGGACATCGATGACTTATCATCGCAAAATAAAATACAATTATGGAATAATATCTTCCGGGCATGTAGCCTGAGGGTTTTCTGGATCCGTGACCCATGGGGCCATGATATCGCAACCCTCCCCGGGAGACGCTTTGTCCTGTCTCTTGTCAGAAAGCCATCGCTAATAATCAGGGTAAAAAGCTGGTTGGATTATTGAAAGGATGATGAGACTTTGTGCGTGAGGCTAAATGAAAAATTGTAACTTTATTTTTCAAACAGAATCAGTTAATATGTGAATGTTTTATTAGCCATTAGACCTCATCATCAGAGGTGATACAGTCGAGTCCAGCATGCAAATGGTGCAAGGTACACGAACAGTGGATTCGGATTGAACCCTGCTTACCATGGGATAATCTGTCCAAAAACTGGCCAGTAACAAACATTGGTTCCTTCAGGCTCGAAAGCGAAGGAAACACTTCGTGAACTGACGACAATGTCCTCAAGTACATTCTGCATGAATATGCCATTCAAGGACTGATATCACAATATTCTGATCCCGTTCTGATTTCGGCAAGGCAACATGAGCATGCGTATGACTATTTGCCCGGAACGTGGTATTGTCTTAACGATAGGGGTCAGAATGTCGCATCAGGGCGCAGCCACGCACCTCTCATTTCCACCAAGGGTTAACATGAGACACTCGCATCACCTGAGCATTTCTTCAGAGAATGGTTTAATTTTCAATTAGCGTTAATGTTTCATGTAGGAGCATTTCTGTGCGAGGGATGTCCCGGGGGAGAGCCATTGTTTTGGATTACGCCTGATCGATAGCTCCTGCACTGTCGTCTGCTTTAGAGGTTTCGCTTAATCATGGTTACACAGTGAACACATGCAGTAAATGCAATATTCAGTTTCCACGGGGAGCTTTTTGTTCTGAACAGTTTCTATTTCCCAAACTTAAGTAAATCGGCACGGAACCAGCTGCTGCAGGACCATCAACTTTGGAGGTTTCTCTTGGAACTAGCACTGTACCCACGTGCAGAAACTGCTTCCGTCGGTTTCCACATGGTCGTACTGCACTCAGTCTGTAGCCAGGAGGGGTTGTGGGAGGTGGCTTGGGAAGTCATTTTGTGAGTACGAGTTACAAGTTCTATTAACAGCAGCCTTAACCAGCAACCTTCCAACAGCCTGAGAAAGCAATCCTGGTCTCTCATTGGCATTCTGCATCTGAATCCGTCGATTTTTGATGCAAGCATTAGTGGAGACAACACTCAGCATCTCGAAAATCCACAAGAAGCCAGCGAGGACAACAACATTGGTACTGGCAGACGTTTAGTTAAGCTTCTTTATACCAGATGTCTCTAGTGGCGCTGTCAACCACTTTGATTGACATGGATGTATGACAGTCTCTTTCTTCTCATCGATTGAAACCTGCATCAAATGGATCGACAATACAAAGGAATTACACCAGATTGTAGTATTGTTTGTTGTCCCCCGGAAACTATGGAAGATGTGCAGCTTTGGCGAGATTAGCCTCATCAGATCTGTGGACTGCTGTGCTTTTATTTCTCTCTTCAGTGTTTGAAATGGCACCAGCTGTCGAGACGTGAGATTTCATTAAAACCTATTATAGCTGTGGCAAACACTTGCATGATACGGAGGATATCATATTCGCAGTATAATAGAGGTTTTCATGGTTTGAAGTCGGCTTTAAAATTCCTTTAACTGAGATGTGAACCCTTTGGTTGGTCTATCTGGTCATATAGCCGATCTGTCGCCAGCTAATCAGTTGAAGATGAACTGTGTCGCTTGGTCTTCTTGTCGATTTTGTTTTATTCAAATCCTGTTTCACGGAGGATTATCTTGAACTTTTTTGAACCGCCAAAAACACCCCTATTTATCCTCGTGTTTGATGATTGTGACTTCTTCTCGGAGAGCAAAACAAAAGGACATGGCGGATCAATTTTGCATTTTCAGAGAAATATCCATCGACCAACAGCTATATGTCATTACCAGAAAAACGTTTATCTTCCAATGATTATCCTTAACCAATCCATCAATGAGCTTGTCCTTTGATCTGTCGAGATCAACCCCATCCTCTAGCTTTCAGTGCAATGGAGATTTTGCAAAAGTTGCTAATATTTATTGGAATTAAGTCAGAATTTCAGAAAAACAAAAGCCTGTATCTGGTTATAGTCTACAGCTTAATCGCGATAACACAGGTTGAAAGGATACCGCGAGACATCCTAATATGAAAAGCCATACTGCAGTTCTGGAAGAAGGATAATGAAAGTTGATTTCAGAATCCATCAGCAGAACCCAAATGATGTCATCTCCGTTTCAAATGAATGACATGTTTATAACGGAGCATGCAGTTATTGTAGCGAATACTTTTCACCATCACCAGCTCTCCCCTCCGTTACAGCCCAGGCCTCTGTCTAATTGCGACATGATCATGTAGTAGGTCGTGAGTCCATAAACTGCAGCTCTCCCCACCACAATTACCCGGGCTAATCTGAAGATGTGACCTAAAAAAATAGAAGTCCACCATTAACGAGATTATTATAACTGGCTGCCCGCAAATGATAACCCTCCTAAATACTTGATGATGGACGCTGAATGAAAGTTAATCTCGCATTGCCGAGAGATTCTAATTCATCAGTGCTGCATTCTCAAACACGGGATCCAATTGTTCCAAGTTCTCATTACTATTTCTAACATTGGATGTGTGAATCACCCCGATATTACCGTTACCGTGTCCGGAGATCCATAATGTCAGGGCCTCGTGTTTTGCGAAGGGTTTTTCTTGTGTTTCTTGAGACTTTGTCGCCAATTAGGCAAGGGTGTCAGATGGAGGCGAGATGAGTCACGCCAACTGATGGCTTATGTTACTTCTTTTGCAGAGATTTCCCCAGTTTAAAAACTTGTCTCCAATGTCTTGCCGGGTGTGGAAGGATCAAAAGGGTAACATGTTATCTGTTTTCTGGTAATGTCAGCCAAGGTTTAGGATTCTCTTTGTCATGAACCACATCCATTGTTTTTGAGTAATTTTAAGCCGTGCATTGCCAACGTATAATCAACGTTTTAAATTTAACCTGCTGATATTCAACCAAAATGAAAAAACAAACTTTCTGCAGCTCAGCATGTCTGGCGTTATTGAAAACCACATATGTTGGTTATTAAAGTCTACTATCCACCATATTAAGGTCTAATTTCCTCAGCTTGGTGGCTAGTATGGAAAGGGGACACCATAACATTAAAAGTATCGCATAGTGTGTCAGGTAGAGTGAAATAATCTTGGTCCACTCAAATTCACAATGAAACCTCACACCTGACTTACAAAAGAACGATTACAATTATCGGCGGAATGAAACGCCCTGTGGGTCTCATTATGGTATGTGTCAGAACCATCATCATCAAAAACTCCCGCCGCCTTGCCCCACGATGTCAAAAACTATAATTTGAAAATTACCATGATTTAAAAATCTCCAATTCATGCTTGTAACCATTAAGGTAACTACTTGCGATTAGCTGCGATTGAACTGGATCGCCCTGAGGTCTGGCTCTCTGTGATCTCATTACCTCATCTGGTAAGATATTGTTTCAGATCTGTTTGCTTTTTGTTAAGTCACTTTGTTCTATTGTTACCTTATTGACATAGTCACAAGATAAACGCTCATCAGCCGGCGTCGTGTAGTACCGCGTGTTTGCTCGAGAGAGTGAAGACAGGGAGAGATATGTCGCAAATGAAATTAGATGGCTCCGTGCAGTGCATTCTATTTCTTTGAGATGACTGTGTTTTGAAGGGAAACGTAGGAAATCGGCGAATTTCTAAGGTTTAACCTTACTCAAGTTTTACAACTATGGCTGAAATGGTAACCATGAGGTCATCGCGTTCGTAACCTGTCGCCATCTCCTATGTCGTTTTGCGCCGCAAACCTAAGCCCAGATAAAAGTAGTTTCCAAGAATGTAACGACGCGCACGGCGAGTTTAGAGGAAACAAGCACAAACGCTGATGGAAGTCATGTGAGAACTTTACAAACGAAAGACAAATGTTCAAAGCAATTTTAATTTGCTGTCACACCTTTTGACATTCAATATGGCATTCTCGTGTCAATGTGCACTTATATCGACTGTTCTACTGTATTTTCTGATAATCATCTATCGTAAAAGAAAACCTGTAACCTGAACCGATAACGTCAAGGTGAAAGCGCGAGGAAATCTCTTAAGACAGTGTAAACCGATCTTCGGAAAAGGGAATATCAAGGGAGTCCGCTCATTTGATACTGTTGCTTTTGTCGCACAAACTTCATAACCGCCCTTCTTCTAGCCTTGTCTTATCCTCACACAGTAAACGGACTCATAACAGTGACCCTTTCAAGGTGATCTCTCAAAGGTAGAACTTAGACAAACCAATGCAGAAGACATAACAACTCGGTTTACTTGTCACTTTTGTTTCTCCTCTTCAGTCAGCTCATTCTGATCTTCTTTATGTTTTCCTAAACAAGCTGACTTGCTCATGGTCAAGTCCCTAATGTATCTCAGCCTAATCTGTATTCCAGTATCAGTTTCACTGTTTGACCAGTTTGAGACACTCTCCTTTGATCTAAGCTTTTCTCCATATCTTGCATTCCTTCACTGTATTGGTCAGCTATGGGTGTAGCTTTCAGATGAGGCTAATGGATGTTGCCTTGGAAATATAGACGAAAGTAACTTTTTTAGTTGGTCAGAGCAGCACAATGGAGACCATTCTGAAGGCTTCCTGTTAATGTTTCTTTCGTTCATGTCATCACCTGTATCTATAATCTTTGGATCTCCATTCGCCTTGTAACCGAGTTATTTGCCAGTTTACAAGTCTTCCAATCAAAAACGACTTCTGAAAGCATCAGCAACGATTGAGATTCAAAGCGTCTCTTTTGCTACGAAAGAATTGTTGGGAATCGGAAAGAATATAACTTGAAAGGGTGCATGAAAGAGGTGGATATATTCGGAACTCCGGCTTTGAACACTTAATTCGGTACTGGCACATTCTGGTATACTTGACCAGTAAACATCGTTATAAGGCCAGCTGCACTGCAAAATGAAATTAGCCATCCTATATCTGATTCACCTTACCCTAACCACTGATGAGGTTCTCTTAATAATGTAGTCCATCAGCTGAGGTGATGATCCTCATTGCTCGTCCCGCCTTATTATTGCCCTAGTCATCCAAATCATCAATGCATAAATCATATTATAAGCAATGTCAGTGACATTTATGGGTCCTTCAAAATGGAGCAGGGTAATTGTTTCATAATGTCTTGTGAGACAGGGCTGGGGATTCTAATTGGAGTCCTAATGAAAATGAACCAAACATGTCTTATGATGAGGTAACTGCCAGGTTTATGGACCCAATATTTGAATTTATAGATATGTGACATGACATTTGACCGGTTGGGCAATACTTCAGAGGCAAGGCAATCTTGAGTGGTGATGTTGTTTTGAGAGTGCACCTGTAAGGCTCCTGGTCAAGTTTTCTTGAGGTAAGACAACACAAAAGTTACCAGTTTTTGTTTTGACCCTCTTGGTGATGGTGTAGTTTGACGGTCCTGAGAAAGACTTCCTGGTAGATTTAGTGCGAGAACATGACGACAAACAAATATTTTCTTGAATGCAACCTTCTGCTACCAAGTACGTTGTTTGTCTTAACAGACTACCTAGTCTTATTCCTTTAATCGGATGCCAAAAGAAAATTGTGTAAAATACACACTCAACGAAGAGCAAGTACCATTGAGATGGTGTAAGTGAACCTGGGTTGAACATAATGTCACAGCAGCCACTTCAAGAGGCCATTCTAAAAGATATTTTGGTTTAAAGAGGCTCGAAGACAGTTCTCCATCGTGAAGTTTGCCATTATTAAGCAATCATTTCCTTTCTCACCAGCTGCCCAGATGATGATTAGAACTGAATGGTAAAATGTCGTCTATGAGGTGTGTCCCAATGAGTTTGGTGGCAGGTATGATGAATTGAGGCAATGCTAGCAAGAATTACTCATTTGCCACTTACTCATCTCGCAATGTCATCATTATGTTAGAGACTGACGAGGAACAATTGTCTTCTATTGGCCATGGACCACTTGGTGCAGATAATTAGCTTTTGTCTTCGGGGATTAGTAAAGGGTAATCTGCTTTTCATGCAGATGTTGGTGCTAGAGTTGAGTTTCAAAAACATGTGATTCGAAAGATATTGTGATCTTGGTTGTTTTCAACGGTTTTCCTAAGCCAGGTCTTAGTAACACTGAAGGCAAAGCTTGAAGAAATCTGGCATTGCAGTACGCTCCTAGCTATCAAACGAACTTCTTCTTGAATATGATTATGAACATCCAATCTATGACTGACGGTATTACTGGGATGAATACAAAGCTCAGGTTGTAAAGGGTGTAACTATGTTGTGGATTTGGTTGCCTGATTTTGTTTAGCTTCGGAAAAAGTTGTTTTGGTTTCTATTCGAGAAGACACATGACGTATTCAGTGCAACCTTCTGGGCAGACCGACCGCACTCATCATCACCGAGTCGGGTCCCCAACCTTGTCCCATGTGGTCCCATGGGATATATTGACTCTTATTACATTAGGACATGCTGACCTGAGGCATAACGGTCATGCCGTGAACTCCTAGCGTTCAACTCATGACTCATGTGTGATGTTATTTGCTGAAATAATAATTGGTTAAAACCACATTAATCCATATCAGGAGGGTTATTTTGCCAAGCTTGGAACAAATGGAGGGACTGTATCAGGATTGATGAGTTGACATCCTTTCTCACAGCTGGGCCTGGTGTTCATGTTCCTTCTCCAGGACATCGTGCTAACAATATAGATAACTTCCTGTCTAACAACGATGAGTTCTTTGCTTTCCATGTCCTTGCCAGAGAAGGTCTTGCTCCAAAACAGTTGGTGCCGTTGTCCATATGTTATGATCCATCTTGTACTCGGCACCGATTTGGGTAAGTTGGAATTCCTACCCGTCTCTGACCAATCCGAATTCCAGTTTGGGATCTGTTTGTGTTTCAGTTCGATCAGTCGTATCGTAACCGTTGTGCTCTGTGAGAGGTGCATGTTTCTCCATCCCTGCTGTGTCACCGCTGACGTTAACTCGGGAACGTTTATTGCTGTGGCATCTTTTAAGAGCTTGGTGAAGAGATGAGATGATCCCTTTACTTGCTTTGTCTTGGTGAATGCTCTCGGGGCATGGATGCATGTTTATCATGGCCTACCTTCATTCATTAAGTCATTATCCTTCCATCGATTCCATGCACACATCTCTGTGTGATTATGAAAACTTCGTCACCTGATTTAGCCAATATAAACATGTTTCTTTGATTTGTTAATGTCTCTTTTATTGATGGTTTGTTATTGGATTGGAAGATACAATTGGTGATATTTAATGCCTATTGACACCTAGGCCACCCGCCTGCAGTCACGTCAGTACATGTGTGTTGGCCCGTTCTGTAGCAGTACCATACGCTAAAGGTGTTAAGACACATAAAGCAGCCATTTTAAGTGTTTGAATAATGGGCATTGCGTCTTTGAAGTACATTTTCAACCCAGCCTGCTCGAGTTGATATGAAATATAATATACCAACTGAAATGATATCTAGATACCATAGAACGATTAATAATTGTCACGTTGGCTCATAGCTGTCAGTGGTAATGCGTCCAATCAGTCGGATCATGACGGATTCAACTTTACACACTCCGCAGTGGCAACAGTACATATTCTACTGGAGCTGATGGGAATATTTAATTCGAGTTTATTGGTTTAATCTCAGCTCGTAGAGATGAATCATTAGAAAGGTATTGAAAGGGGACGATTAAGAGGGTGATCTCATTTTTAAAAACCCAAGATCTAAGACTTTAGTTGTTGTTTTTTGTGCGAAAAGAGATAATAGAAAAAGACTATATGAGGGACGGAGAAGCTAGCTGTGCTGATTCAGTGCAATATTGTGTTGAGTTTCTGGGTTGGAAAAGTTATTGAAACCGTCTCTTGGGTTTTAGCCTCACGCCGTCCCTTAGCTAGGTTCGAAACTGTATAAGAAAATATCATGGAATACCAAAGTATTCTTTGTTTCTCAGTTCGTCATTCTTCCTACCCCTTTCCTGCTGTCAATCAAAAACGCGTCATCCCCATCCAATAATTCACGCAATAGAGCCATGGTCACAGTGAACAGAATCAAAGAGAGGAAAAAGCTTAGGGATCCAGTAAGGTTCTCACCGATGAGATCATCGTAATGCAATACCTAGGAGCCTTTAGAAAAACTACTTGCATGACACGGTAGCATACAACTAGACCCAAGGGAGCTTAGAGTTTACCTCTGCCGATGCGTAACAGAGATCTCATTTTAGAAATTTAATCTTTTGTGTTTTTTACAAATTTTCTAGAGAAGATTTTGACTTTAATGATTAGTCAGTAGATTGGAAGACATGAACCTTAGATTCGGTTCTGCCATCAGTCATGCCCATGGTTAAGGTTCCAATTTCTTGCTCTCGCTTATTCACAACGTGGTAGGTTTCAAAGGCTTGTAATGTAAGAGAGTTGTGTTGCTGTTATGTAAATGTAAAATGTCAAGATCTCAGGCGGTAAAAATGGATGTGGAACTGCATGTCGTCAAACGTCGACGATAGTGCTCAAAGAGTAGAATCATAAGTTTTGAGATATCTTTTGAATGTTGACTGGTGAACCAAAGTACATAGCTTTAAATTATGAATACAAAATATGGGTCCTTCGCTTCAAGCGTCAACACTTCAGAGTTTCAGATACACTCTTGCAGGTTTAAATATGAAGAGTGTCTATGTATCAAGCTGTTCTCTCCGTTCTCTCTCGTGTCACATCGATTCCATGAAAAACGTACTCAGACGTCCCCAATCGCACCATGGTTCACAAAAGGAGTGGGTCCTTCATGCCTGGACAGAGAGGCTATGCTTCACATGAAGAGGACTTGAAATACAATATCATAGATTTTGAACACCATTTCCAGGCTGGGTATGTTACCTCTATGAGATACAAGTGCTGTTTTACAACAATGAGAGAAAGACAACCTGGTCGAGTGACTGAAAACGGGGTTATATTAGTATGGAAATTGTCCGTCTTCGAAAAGGACAATTGGTTCGGTTGATGGACGCTCTCGGATTTTCAGAATGATCTACTGTTCATGTCATGGGAAAGAAGCATCAGCCATTCAGTGTTTTAATCTCAGCTCCTGCCGGTGTTTTTGATGAGAACCTCAGTGATATACACTTCTAATCACTAAAACAAACTATAAAGAGGCGTTTATACGATGCGTGATTAGTTTGGAGAAATACAATTCTCATTATGTTCAACTGGCCAGAGGTGCCTGCCAGCATAAATCGCTCATTCCACTCATTTCAAACAACCGTTAAAACTATTTTCCCATAAACGTGGCACCTCTTCGTCTCGTTACTAATAATTCTAATGGGAGGATGCGTTCAGAGAAGTTAAATGATGCCTTGCTAATGGCAGGTGATGACAAGGACTGCCTTTATGACCAGGATTAGCAACCTGTGCCCACAGGAGATAACACTACAGCCGTAAGAATCGGAGTCTCAGGAATCCATCTTTGAACTGATCGAAATAATTTGTCTGTATGTGTGATCATTGGACGATTATTTCTGGGTGATTATATGCCCGTTATGAAGGTAGATCCTTTGTGGTGTCGCTGAGAAAAGATCATGAGTCAGCGTTGATGAGCGCCGTTCAAGTCATTTCCGAGATCATAAATCCTGTTCCGCGTTGAAGAGATTAGACGATTCAATTGTGGTCATCATATTACGTCTTCCGTCAACTTACATGGTCATCTGCACACTAGCGGCGTTTAAGAAAATTTAGAGGGCAGTTAGTGGCATAGATGATGAGTTGTTGAGATAGTGAGGCAAGTTGGTTTGGTTGTCGCACCATTAGGCTAGGTGGGCATTATTCATAGAGAGCATTCTTAGAAGTGAGGGCGGTTTTGTCTTTAATGGGGTTTGGCGAAGGTGAAGACTTCTAAGACCTAATCCAAACAGGATCCAACGACTTTTCCGACCACTTCTTGACCAACAACCTTATTAGCGACCGCAACATATCAAGTCTTATCTAGATAAGAAGCTCTGATCTACCCCCGTTACTTCGCATCATATAAGCAAATCCATTTCATCCTACTATTCCGGACAAAAAGGTAATTGCAGTCCAAAGCTTATCTAAAGATTTGGATAAATAAGCATATTCTACTGCCCCTCTATTCCCAGTGAAGTGACCGTCCAAGGCATCTCTCAATCCCGTGACTAATCCCAGGCTACATGATCTCTCGCGAGCGAGGCTTTGAAAGCCATGATCAGCAAATTGATCTCTTACCTTCGCTATTTTTCTCTTGTCCTTTCATGAATGTGACACCCGGTCGAAAGCGGCGGGTTTAAGGTATCAGCGCATTAGGTCGGACAGGGAGACGGAGTTGTTCCTTTTACATGATCCTTTATCACGTAATTGGGATCAATCTGTTCTTTGGTGGCAGGATTATGAATCATGGTTCACGTTATGATTGCCTTTCATATGGACAGGTGAATGGTGTTACTATGTTACAAGTAGTCTGACTCTTGGTGAGGGAAGCTCGATATCAGCTGGACAGTCCATCCATACCATCTGGTTTTGGTCATTGTTAGTCACGGTTTGGTCATTGTTGGTCATTGTTGGTGAATGGTTACAAAGATAGACCGATAATGGAAGAATCTGGTGTGGTCATATCAAACATCCAGGGTTACTTTTTAGATGTTATTCTCAGATGACGTCATCGTCAGCCGTTAGCCTATCTTGGAAGCCTTTTTTGGTGGATTCATGCAGTTTTGCTTTTCGCTGCGGTTTGCCTTAAGGACTGCATACTACAGAGGACTTATTCTCCTGCCTAAACCTTCAGTCTCGGGTGGAGATGGAGTGGCTTGTCGTTTCTACAGAGGACGAAGATAGATTCCTGACAAACTTTGACAAGAGGACAACAACCAATTCCTATGATCTTCTTCTTGTCAGACGAACAAGCGGGTTAAGAAGCCAAGACTCTTCTCAATCAAAAGACCAGAGATCTGTGTTTATCTTCTGTTTACGATTACATTGTTGTATGTTTAGTTAACTGCTTAACATCTTTTCATAAAGGGACTGAATCTTCTGCAAATCTTCTCAGTTTGTCTAACTGTCAACATTCAAGTTAGGCACTAAGGGTGGTACATTCAACGTGGTATCAGTTCTACTATCACTATTCCATTGAAGCTACACATTAAATCCGTCACTTTTCAATGTCACCTCTGACATATAGCCTTGATTCTACCTCATTGAACTTGTTTGAGAAAACGGCGACAAATTAATTTTTAGTCATCTCCCTTCTTTAAGCTATCTCACCTGAGACAGGTGGCCGATGCTCAATCCATCATCATAATCGCCAGTCAGTACAACCAATAATGTCTGCACCAACTTTGCATATTAATGTACTGATGTGATGTAGGACTAGGAAACCGTTGAGCCCATATGAGACATACGCTGAGAGAGAGAATCGCTCTCGCTGATACACAAGACTTGCCCAGACTTGGAGTCGAACCCATGCACGCAGAGCTGACATGCGCTGGTAGCGTTAGTTCCGGACATTGGTCTCAACTCTGTGCCAGTTTGACAGCCCAAAGATGGTACTGCAACAAAGTGAACTTTTCGTCCCCGGTCAGTAACTGAAATTTGGGTACAAAATCAAAAGCCGTTTACCAACGTACCAGTGGCTCGTTTCTGATGAGAAATTGAATGTCACATCAAACCTCATCTGGTTTACGGTGCTAAAGATGATGACTTTCCTAATCCTTTATATTGTAATATGAGCCAGACGCAGATTACGCGGTGCTTAGGAAGGTTGTGACATAATCTCTGATGTCAATTTCAGTAAAGCTTGACCCTTGGGACTTGTGTGAAGGGGTGGCCATTGATGACTTCCTCTTGACTTTTGCTAGTAAACTGAGATGCTGAAAATCATTTTTGCTGTTTTCGGTTCAGTGCAGCTTTTTGAATACGTTGGATCCTGATCCAGAATTATTCTGAGAGTGCTAGGCGGGTGTCACTTTCAAGTTCCTTTTCTGGTTGTTTAGATGTCATTTGGATTTGGATTTGCTCTATTCAGTTTCCAGGGCAGAGTTCAGATCAAGGAGATAAAGAAAGACGAGATTTAGTGCGATTGTTTCAGCGGCTTCGAACTTAGGATGTGTCAACTTGTGCGCCAAAAACCTTCTGTGCCGCATGTAACGAACGTTTGTTCTTGGCTGTGGAGAACACACTCAACAACAGTGACAGCCACACAACAGATAGTGCGGAAGAAGATGAGGTACATGCAAGAACCCGCTTCGTGTAAAGGAAATGGTTAAGCTTTTAAAGTTCCTCATTTTACGTCATATACTATCATCTTCCGCACAACAGCCGGACCTCACATGGGCAATGCAGGTGCACCACTGATGTCCCTGTCTTTGGTTATCCTTATATCAGATACTGGTTATTTCATTCTGTAGTCTATTCGATCGTTTCATCAATCAATTTCCTGTGACTTCTATAAGCTCATGTCATCGTTATGACCCAGTCATCACCTCATAGGTTTAATTGCCGCCCAGACAACCCAGCGCCATCACCCCTACCCAGTGCTTCAGCCCATACTGTCCACATCTCACACATGCAGCATATTTAATAAAAATCCACCTTTTTTTCAATCATCCAACCTTGTCAATTTCTTATTGTCAACCTTAGCTGGGTTTTGGTGACAACATTTTCATTATCTGTTATTGATGAGCACATCTTCAGTCTCCTCGCATCGGCACCATTGTCCTCATACCGACAGTTTGATTGCGACAATCCCGTCGTGACAATGCCATGTCACGGAATGATGTGATTAAAGGTAAATGTCGCGTCCCCCCGACTCGAGGGACGCTACCTTGGTGACATCGTGTCACATTCTCCAATTGAAATTGTAGGTTTTTATTTCACTCACAGTTTGCAATTACAAATAGTCTGCATGGACAAATTAACTGGTGACGTCTTGCGTTAAACTTTGTCTTCAGCGACGCTGTCGTTGAATTCATTGGGAAAAAGTGCAAAAAAGTTAAGAAAATGCATTTGGACAGGTACACTGGTGAACTTTTAGACTTGCCATGCAACTATTTTAGTACTAACTGGTTAAACTAGATGGCATCACGGTCATTTACCATTACTATTCGTTACTCTTGCCTAACCCATTTCAGCTTCTTTGAGAAAACAAGAAAAAACTAGAAATAAAAGAGTAGAATGGTAGTCTCCTCAAAGCCTGTCGCCAACAGTCAATATGATGTCTCAGTGCGTTGTCTTGGGATAGGCTGAACTCTCCTCTTCGTCTCCGGGTGACTTTCGTTGTCTCAGTTCCCCGGTAGCCCTGTCATCGGCCTTCGTCAGTTGCAAAGGGTTAAAGCTAATTCATCTTGTGTATCATCCCCTTCTCTAATGATGAAATATTGTGGAAGACAAACATGTTAGCTGTACATAGCTCACATCAAATATTGTCTCTTAAACTCTCCTGACTCATCGTGCACTGTTTCATTAGGAATTGCACGATCAGCCGTCTCCCAATGGTGAGACCAATTGTTCCGCGCACCTGCGTGTTATCCGGTTTGTCTTACATTGCGTTATTGTGAGGTGGAATCCAGCACGAACGTGCAAACTGTTTGAGAGGAGATCGTGTGATCGAAAACCGTATATTTGAAAATTTGAAGTCTGTCAAGTCCGTGGTCTTGCCGATTTAGGAAGAGGCCTGCCCGACATGTCTGACCAAATTGTTGTTACTGACAATTGACTGTCACGGTATAGGTATATTACCACAACAAGTTCCCCACCCACCTAGGTGCGAAAAATTACGATATCGTACAGTGCAGCCTTGAGACATCAAAAGCAGCAGGTACTGCTAAACCGTCTGCTTATTTCCGAGGTACTTAGTCGAACAACGGCTGACCAAAACATTCTCTCAGCTTGACAGCCTGTGCAGGTTCAGCGAAGCTTCACTGTCCAGGAGGTGCTGCCATCTAGGCATAATCTGCAAGCTGGTAACCAGTATAAAGGCGCTGTGGGGTACATCATAATTCAAAATTTAACCACTTTATTTATTCTTGAAATATCTTTAAAAAAAGTAAATCTTGATCAGATTATATCGTTGCCAACCACATTGTTTGCCTCTTCAAACTTTAAAAATTTTCCAAAATGTTCAGTTTGTAATGGTTTTCAGCTGATTCCCTGAATTAAATAGCTAATATTTCAGCTTTGTTGGTAAAATAATTGTCAAAGGAGCCTATTCAAAGTTCTGTCTCTTGATACTCACATGGAGATAATGAACAAAAAAGATATTTTCTGGGTTATATCAAGAGTAAAATAAGCTTGGCAGGCATTACACAGAGATTTTGTCCAATTTCATTTAGGGACAAGCCTTTCAGTGCTTCGAATAGTCGTCACGTATTCTTCTTTGCGAAGAATCGCCCCCATTTTGTAAAATGTAGATTTTGAATGTAGTTTTAGAATGTATTCTGAAAAGAAATGAGTCCATTGCCGCCGGCGAAAAGTTGAATGGAATACACTGACCTAAACTGTAATTCTGCGGTGACATGGCCCAACAGGACATGGATTGGTTGGCATCACTTATTCTGTCTGGGCCATTTAAGGGGAGGATAGTAAAAGCTGAGTTAGACATCTTATCTCATGTGATTATTCAATCTTTTAAGACAAAACTTTGTCTTTCCTTGCTTGTTCTTCGTGTGCCAAAGCATCGATTTTCACCCATGGCGTGGTAAGCCTACTTGGAGTGATCAATTTGTCATGTTACCGGTATATAAAACTGAGAACTGGCTCACAGCGGATATATGTCATTATGTCATTTGAGGACAAGCAGATGGAGTTTCTGCATTGCCGAATCTAGGGTTAAATAGTGGCCAAAACCCCCTACATGTCACGGTTAAGGAAGTCGCCTTGACGGGGCACAAAGAACTACCCCTGGTTACCTCTCATGATTGATGAGGAAAGATGTGGGCTATAATTACATACCATACATCACAAAAGGTGTAATCGACCTATCAACGCCACATAAAGGACGCATCATGAACTTCACTTTGAAACATCATGAAGTTCATTGTCAAATATCCTGAAGTTCATATCAAACGTTTTGTGAAATTCAGTTTAATTGTTGACAGTGACGTGAGGTGTAACATATCATGTCTCTCCCCAATGATTTTCTATCAGGAGCGGTAGGAGTTTCAAACTTGCTTCAGGGCGTCAATAAATCACTCTAGCCCTTGCTAAAAGTGTTATAATCATAATGCAGAGGATATAGTGGGCACTCTCACAGGAGCATCTTGCTGTGCTTGTCCATAGCAAATCTTGTCTTGGTAATATCAGAATTGGGTAGTAAAGACTTTATTGGAGTAAGTGGTCTAAGGGACCATCATTTCATTGATATTGCAAGTAGCAATACTGACTGCAATACAATCAGGGTTGCAGAGAATAACCAGTATCTTAGGAATTGAAAACATCTGAAATGATATGCTAAGTGTCAACTTTGATATGTTTGATGGCGTATTCTCTGAATGGCCCACCTTCTGAGAAAGAGCTTTCGTTCTGCGTATGTCTTACCGCCAATAAATAACAACAAATTATGCCTGTACCTGTGATTATCATTTCCATGTTAAAAATTGGGCTCCATTAGTTGTTGTGGTTGGGTGTCGCAGCGGTAAATAAACGAACCAATTCCAGGTGAAATATGGAAGTTATGGTTGTGTTCCTATACCTCAGGTAAGGGTGTGATTGTCAAGCCTCAGTAACATCCCCATATCCGGTCTCAGCGTGGATGTTCACAAACTTGTTGGAAACAAATTAAACCTGTACCGTGGTCAATTAAGAGCGATTAAAATACAATCTTTCTGGCGCCAAGTCGAGTGTAGACTGAGGAGAGAGACAAGCTCAGGAAACGTCTCTTCCTATTTAGTCGCCGACATGTAATTATGAATATAAAAAGCAAGACAACTTGTTATTTTCAAATCATAAAAAGATAGATCAGGTATCAGTCTTCACACGGCGGAAATTTCGACTGAGTTTTTAAATTGATTCATATTTCCGTGAACGATGCCTCCGACAGAATAAGTCTATGCGGGTGATATTCTTGATTCTGTACTTTATCACAACGACGGTTTATACTCTAGTTCATGTGACGAAATATGCACTGTGACTTTCATTCATGATGTGGTTTTCAATAAGAGTCCATCTTTTTGACATTTAACTTTCATACAGCTGCGGAGGTGTTTTAATTATTCTTATAAAAAGCGTCCTGGTGTGCCCCACTGAGCCTAGGATACGTGACTTCGGGCGCTTCATAGTAACAGCGATGGTGGACCGTCTCCTAATTACTCACACTGGCTAATGAGTCCAGACTATTAACATGCTCCTGGTGACTCCAGACACGGTTTTAGCTGTTTCTTCATGTTTTCTTACTCTTTAGCGAGAAAAACAAACAGTTTTCTCACTTGGAAAGATTGTCCCATATGTTTGCGTCTCTCAGACTCCTTCAAGCTGAAAATAGGTTTCGTCCTCAATGCAACTGCATCTGTCACGTTTTTTTTCAGCGATTATTTTCGACTTGTTAATTGTGATTGCCCGGTGAAGCTGAAGCTGGTGAGATGCTTTCCATTCTAATGTTATGTTATTTTTGGTGCTGCTTTCTCCATGAAACCATGCTACCACACAGCTCGTTAGCTTTTTAGGGAGTTGGTTGAGCGTTTCCATGCAGAGGGTCTGGCTTGAACGACATGACGCAGATTTGGTGAGAAGTGTGTCAAATTCCTGCTCAATTGGTTGAGTTAATCTATGAATGACGCAATGATATAAGATCAAGTTTGCCTTACTTCGAATCGAACCACGGATCTTTGTATTGCCGGCTCACTCCTTTACCAAGTAAACTGTCGAGGAGGGTTGCCTTCTTTCTCTGCACTGGCGACACTATTTCATAAAGCGTAGTGAGATTCTACGATTTACATTCTCTGGTGTTTGGCAACAGTTGGCCACAGAACCTATCTAATACTTCACAATCACAGTGAACCATCATTGGGAGCCGCTGACGATCATGGTTGTGATAAGATGCCTGGGTGTGCCTGGCAGAAGTTAAGGATTATCTCTCAGAAACATCAGTGTTATCGCCTTGTAACATTTAGTCATGTCTCACCTCAGAGAATGGCCCGTCCATGACACTCGGCGTCACCCCATTCATTACAGAAATCCTCCAATCTGTACTCCATGGAGGTGACATTGTCATTTTAATGAGGTTTGTTATCCATTGCTGTGTCAAACCTGTGGTCTTTTGACAACATTTTAATAGATCTCCTGTTGAGAGTCATTTGAATATGAATGAGAACCATGACAATAAAGGCCTACGTATATCATATTCAGAGGAGCTGCCACTCATGCTGTCTTTAGTGTCATAACTACAAGCACTTGAATGGCACATTTTGAAAAGTTATTCTTAATTGACATATGTCAATCTATGTCATATTTGTGTCATATTCAATAGATTTTAAATCTCAATGGCTGATCCATTTGACGTTCTTCCTCCCGTTGTATCGTTCGTCTCCCAATGAAATATTTGGAGATCATTTACGAGTGGGTACATGGACCGCTCTGGATAGCATATCAGTCAAAGTCACAGAATAGCATTTACATACAGCATTTACATGATTCAATAACTGGAGGGGAGCCGCTTATAAATTAGTAACCCCATAGTTGATTAGGGGACCTTGCTCTGCCATTTCATACTCAGGCAGTCGTTGGGAGCTGGAATTTTAGACATTGAAGTAAAAATAGCTTGGTAATTAGTTGTAACTCGTTAATCGTGGGGTGGACATCGGTGTATGAATGAAAGCCCTGCTGAAACGAGCAGTTGTGGTGGTTAATTAGCTGGAAACGGTGACCAGGGGCAACGGCTGGAGCATCTATTTAACCATGAACCCAACAGCTTGGTGTTGTCACCAAGAGCAAACTACCAATTAAAATCCTCAGTTTTGAAAGTGCAATTATTTTAGGCTAAAATGTAAAAATCTATTTTCAATGGTGTATCGATTTTTTTCTGGAGTGGCTAAAACATCGAACTGCAAACGTTCTCTTCAGTGTTTAAATACATTAGAACGCCAGGCTGTGGTCGTAAATGTGCGCCCCAAGACATTTCCTTTGGATGGCGTGTACGGTCACTATCACACATCCGCACAGCGCTTCGCCCGCTAATACAATGACGTGCCATACACAACATCATGGTACTCCTATTATTCCAGACGTACAATACCACTTCACAAAGTTTGTCGCATTATTTTTGAAGTGTTTCATAGCAAATTGCATCTGCACGTTTTGATGCAGCGAGTTGGGACCCCTGATGCGTTACAGCAGCGGGGGGGATAACTTGGCTTCAGATTTTTACATTTTTCGTCCATTAACATGACCTATCCATTGTGACATTGTCCTTTGTAAACATATGAGCCGTTATGTCCGACTGATTCATTGTCTTTGGAAATATCTGTTAGAAGCAGATAAACTTCTTGTCTCAACGTTGCACGTTCCAGCCTCAATGCTAAAGCAGTGGACCGGCAATCCATAAAGATCTGGGGTTCGAATCCCAGCCCGGACAACGCGATGTTTTTTGTACCTGTTTCATTCTTGAGCAGCGAATCCCGAGAGTTGATTTTGAATCTGGTCATAGTGATACCAGCCAAGTTTTACTCTTTTTCTCCAAGATCGGCTTTCTCATGTTACACGTCACGGATGGTTAACAGATGATACTGTGGCACCTCTTACCGAGGTGTGAAAATGAGTTAGGATTCATGTCCGCTCTTTCATGATCTGATGAAGACTGGGAGGTACCAACTCCATCCTGTACCACCTAGGGTGCGGCATTTATTGACATGTTAATATAATAACCACATTGTTGTCTGGTTTTTGGTCATGGGCACATAGGACTACAGCAAATGATAGAACTATTAGCAACAGTGCTGGCTCACATACAAATGTCTTGTTTCAGTCCTGAACAGAAATCTTCTTTTGCGAATATTGTTAGAAACGTGGAGGATGGAATTCGTGAAATGTCATCAATATTATGAGTAAGTCAACTGAGTTGTCCAAGACTAACCACCCAACCTCTCTGTGAAGAACACATGTGAATAAAACGTTCTTTGAAATATTCAAAATCATAATTGGTGATGTATCCACATTCATCTAAAATAAGTTATGTACAAATGTAGGTCAATACCCAATTACACATTTTTGATGATTCCAGATAATAAAGCCCACTGGCAGAATATCTGAGGAATAGAACTGGTTAACAAAGAGGACTTGATCTTCACACTCGGGGACAATCATGCCTGGCAGGTCTCCTGATAATTACAACTCCAACTGTGACTGGGATAGTATGCAAGGGGCATGGCCACATTGATAGATTCAGCCAGAAATACACCAAATGTTCACCCCACTGAGATCAGGAGCATGAACTTCTGGAGGTGTTTCTGTCAAAGATATTTCGTCAATGTTAACAGATAAAACCGCAGTATGGTTCGGCTAGGCGACAAAGACGAGTTTATGTGTTTCTAATTTGTGTATTTACATGATATAAATGGGAAGGACAGTTTTTGATCATGTGAGTCAGTTTATAGAAAATATGACATTCTTGACTATGATGTTTTGACCGGTTTTGTGATGAGAGGGATGAGGCTGTGACACTGGTGTGAACTTGAGGCCACCAAGCTGTTCGTGAGCCGAGACAGTCTGGGCATGAGCTTGGTGAAACTTTAATTTGGGAACCCACGTACATGTACATGACATATCAAGTAATATGAGATAAGATTCGTTCCTCAATGTTTACACGCTGATTCGATCCTACAGTAACGCTGATGAGCATCACAGCGTTTTCTTCTCGACAAAATCGAAGCTGAGAAAAACGGCTAATACCTTCATCAGTGTTGTATTCTCTTCAAACATTAAACAAACTTGAGCCAAAGTTGGCATTCATAACATGTCAGAATACAAGTTAACATCAATAATACACTTGTCTCTGTTTGTATAAACAGCAATGCAAGCAATGATAAAAGTAATGAAAACAAAGTTCGTATTAGTATAACGCTATCGTCCGATATATGAAATCGAATGTGTAAGAGGTTTGAATAAGTGAGATTCTGAGTTAATCTTCTTGTGATTCAGAGGTGGTAGTTACTGTCAGTAAGCATGTTGAGAACCTATTATTACCATCCAATTCGAACTCGGCAGCTTTCCTATTTCCCACTCAGTCATGGATTCCTTCAAGATGAGTTACTGCTTGATATTGTGTTAATCCAACTTTGGCATGATTGTGTTGGTTTACCACCTAATCAAAGCAGACCGTAGCTTAACTGACTCTGGTTGCAGGGTTCATCAAGTATCTAAGGCCCTTGCAAATGTTCACCTACAGTTAAGTCAATACAAGAAAATTCAAAAAAAATAATTTATTCCGCCTTCGGATTCGAACCCGGGTCAGGACCTAATTTGCTACCGCTAGGTCATTATACTTCGCACATTTGGTGATGGTTTTCTTCAATCCTTATACTGCTTGTAAGAATAGATCAAAAGTTACTTCTCGAACCCTTGGCTATTTCCCAACCTCTGATATTGCCAGTTGGTCAGAGCTTCCTTCACAAGCACAGGGTGGTGGTCGGCTATTTCACTAGCTACATGGGGTAAACAGGCATGGGCGAAATACATCGCTAACTAATTAAAATCTTCACGAAACATTTAACTGCTGGTGTTAATGGCTATATTTGGAAAGAATTTCGGTGGATTGACAATGGCTTTTTGCTCAGTTACTTGGTTTGGACTTAATGGTGCATGGATACATCTCCAAGATTTGGTGAACTCGTTATCTCAGCTGGTTGACTTTATTGAGAAATATGTTGATGTGGTGCATTGATGTGTTGTGATCACCATTAGATGGTTAATGAGCAGAGATGATAATATCAGATCTGTCTGGGCTGATCGAGCAGAGAAATGTGGCCACAAATAGGTTGGCTGTTAATAAGTATGATGCAGATGCGATGACTTGGAACAGTGCCTCTGCAATAATGTGTACTTGCGTCTCTCGGACGTTGGTGGGTTGACGTTTCTTTTGGTTTGGTAATGGCTTTCTTTGGTACTTTTTTATCAAAGGTATCTATTAACAACACGACTACCCATGTTAACCAATTTGTCATCAATTCATCACCAAAGATAATGAGAGGCGCCCAGCACCAGGAGGACTTAGCTGAATATGTGAGATATGGACCACTTACCATAACTCACAAATGTTTATGCAAGAAGTAATAACCGAGCGATTCAAGGAACAACCATTGCTTTATAGACGACCCATGTTGTGGATTTATGATGCTTGTATCCTGAAATTGGTTCCATGTTCATTGGGTCGGGTTCTTATGTTGAACGTTTCTCATTGCTGCACAAATCTTCACCAAACTTGATATGAAACAACATTAGTCAAATCACCTAAGAAGTCGGTAATGCTGATGAGTTATAACAACAAAATGCCTAACAGTTTACCTACGCAAATTGCTTAGCATATCTGCTTACACCTTAGCAAGAAAGAAACAACAACTGCGCCATGCTTTCGAGTTCATTTCAACTTGGGTATTTCAGATCAATGCGTGCATTTGCACAGTGACTTGTATAAACGTTGTCATTAGCTTCCTCTGAAACAGAGCTATCATGGCAGGCTGTATTTCTAATGAACTTGGTAATTAGTTAAGATAGGGTGTGTTTAGAACCAGGAAACTGAGATTAAGCAATTTGAATTCAATATATCAATTTCTACCCTTGATTCAACTTGCCAACCATGATTTTGTCCAATTTTAGCTTCATTTTCATCTGGGATAACGAAAATGATCACGTTCAAGTTCCAACATTGACTACACACTAGGGGACCCTGTGGAGCATGATTTAAAGCAAGGTAGCAAGTCAATTTGACTATACGTTGTACAATATGTGAACTATATCTTTATTGCTTCATGATAGACCAGATGTTTCTCTTACTGACTTCGTGATGCCAAGTAACTGTGAAAAAGTGTTACCAGATCTGATCGTTTAGCGAAGAGACTTTTCTTACTGTCAACATTCAAATCTTTTGGGACACACTATACAACATGTAGAAGAAGGATTGATGTGAAGTAGGCATTAGCTACAGTATAGAAACAAAAAATGTTATACAGAAGTCGAATTTGAACTTAGCAACACAGTTGGGTTGGCACTGTTTCGGGAATTCTATCTTCTTTGCCGCAATGTGGATAATTACTTATGAAACTTAAGAAATCCTGCTCGGGATGGATGCCAAAAATACCATTGTATATATATACTTAATTTATTCTGCATTTGCTTGGGAAACGAGCATACATTATACAGGTTGCTAGAACATTCGAGAACTAAGTTCGATAGAAAGGCAAGTTCGATAGAACAGACAGGAAGCTCTTCATAGCCGGTCCTTCATAGAAGAAGTCTTTCCCAGATGGTGACTGTTTCTCCTTTCTTGCCACCAGCTGAAACTCTTGTGGTCCTTTACCAGTCATTCGCTCACTTAGTTGCTTGGTTTCTTTGATTTTATCTATTGATGGTAATCAGATAAGGAACACCTCATGATGAACACAATTATAACTGCCAAGATCAATTGATAGATAGGATTGGATGATATATCAAGTGGCAGGTGATAACAGAACAAGTAGATCATATCGCTGGTCATTCTTCAGCCGCACTGTCATGAAAATTCTTTTTGCGAAATGGGGATTTCTTAAAGTAAAGTTGATGTGCTAAAGTATGGCATCTTTTTCATTGTATTCTTAAACCTGTGTGAGTTGTGAGGTGAGGAGCAGCACACTGGGGACTCGTCCTATCTTCCTGATCGAAAACCTTGACATGCTCACTCTCTTTCTGATTCCCTTTTCTTCATGGTGATTCCTTTCAGCATAATGGCAAATCTGTCGAGCCATACGATATGCTTAACTGGACCATCATCACTCGAACATGGATGTACCAATCAAAAAAGAATTTGACCGAGAAGCTAAACCAAAAGCAAGCTTTCGATACAGGTTTCTTCGAATCCCTCTTCCACTAGGAACTCGATAATTGTTATTTAGCATTCATTAACTTAAGTCAAAAGTCCTGACTGATCCAATAACAAAGACTGTCCATCCACATCCCTGGCCCACGGCCAACCTGGGTGTTATTTTAGCAAGTTGTTCACAACGTTGCCCACCCTGATAAAGTTATCATGGTCCAGCACTGACATCTTGCAACCGGAGGTGTTGGTGTCATTGTCTGAGAACACACTCGACCAAGTCTTGCGGAAGAGGAGAGATGCTATCTTCTAAAATTGTGGCGGACAAAACTAAAGGTATTGACCTGCAGCCGTCTATGGTGATCAAATGGCACCCGGCGAGTCCTGCCTCCTTCTAATTGAAAGTCATTGACCAGAAGAAATTCTCTAATAGTTGATATTAAGGAGTACATGGTTGTAATTTGAAATATGGTCCATTTTCAAGTCGGAAATGATACGTGTTAATTACTATTGTGGGATCTTGTGGTTTACTTCAAAGGTAAAGTGTGTCTATGGCCGATGGTTAGACATGTGTTCGTGCTTCCCGCAGCCCGGAAACTATTTTAATGAAGTAAATAACTCATTTCATATTCCTAAAACTTTAGAATGAATTGTGGCGATGTTCGTCATACTGGGAGGTGTCATCAAGAGGGCAATTCGGGTTGCAAGTGAAGATCTTCTTCGAGGGTACACGCACGAAGCTTATCACTGAGAGAACAAAATCTTCTAAATGGACTCGTTCACTTCGGAATTGTCCAACGGACGCTTTAGTTTGCTGGTGCAGTTGAACTGACCATTCTGGCCGAGAGCGAGGGGGTAGGAATCATAAACGTCCAACTACATGGCGGCCTGCCCACTGGCCATGAAATGTCACTGCGCAGAGGGTCAAAAGGCCAGGCTTGATTACAAAGGATCGTGTAAAGTAAACAGTTTGCTTTTAGAATTTGATATTTCACTTTTCCACTGAATTTATCTCAATGGTTGGTTTGATCCTGCAGCACTCTCTCAGTAGTAACAAGTGTTTAGTTAATGGTTTGGTGGGAAAACAATGATATTGAGCCTGATTGTTTGGTAACTTAGAGCCATGCGACCAATGTAAACTGTGGATCTAGCTGGGCGAAGGTTCACTACCAGTCAAATTCGATGCAGAAGCTGCAATCAGTTATGTGCGTTGATTACTTTATAGAAACTTTATATTTGTTAGAGTACATTTATCAAAAGCAAGATATGACATTCGCTCTTGGCAGGCGACTGTAAAATAGCGTACAAAGTCTTTCCATCGTCACAGCTACCAAAATTCGATTTGGAGTCTAAACCGTTATCAATTTATTATATCATAGAAAAAAAGGATTCTACCATCCAGCAGTTTACTAATGTCGATCAGTTGGTCGACCGGATTTGAATTATCGGTAATGTAAAACCAAGAGCCACAGAATTTAATCACTTTGACAAATTTGATAGGAAATTAATTGACATACATTTATTCATAGTTGGGTTGCTATCTCTAGGTGTCATCTGCATTGTTGAAAAGCAGCTGCCTTGACAATGGATATAAAATGGGGTCGCAGTTTTTTAATTTCTAAAAAGAAAATGAAATGTTTCAAAAATGATTTAAAGATTCACACAAGACAAAGACGATCTATCCCAAATCTCACAATGATGTAATTAATAAATTCATTCCTTCTTCTTCGGCATTTTATGGCACAATTATCACGAGCCATCTGTCATATTTCTATCCTTAGGGGGCGGGCAGTTCTGGTCCAACGCCCAAAGTAATAAATGGCCCCTCGGCTGTCATCTCCGATCTTCCTTCCACACCAGTGGTCTTCTCTTTCCATAGCCTACTTTCTTTTGTCTCATTGGCAAATTTGACGGAAAAACGGCACAACTTGTAAAAAACTTCTCCTCCATGCAGAGCGCTGCAGGACTAATTAAGCAGAAGAGAGTGGCCTTTTGATCTTAATGTCTCCCTCATTAATTTGTTTTGCTAATGAGCAAACGGGCTCAAGCTAGGTTTGGTTTGTGTTCCCACAAGTATAACACATGCCAAACCACATGGCAACTTGGATCCATAGTTTTCATCTCGCTGCCCAGCTATGGCGAGCATTTCTAATGTTCATCTGCTTTGTTCGCGGCCACTATTTGGAAGGTTTTCTCATTAGGGCTTGGATGGTCCATTGTGGGTCAAGGCTTGTCGGATATGCTACTATCTACTCCTCAGACAACATCTCGGGGATCTGCCTCGTTTGTGATGAAGAATTCTAACGTGCATATCGTCTCATATTGCGAATTTCTCATAATTTCATGAAATGGAAACGTTCTAGAAAGAAGAAAAAAGTTCAAATACTGCTCTAGACTTACCTAACTAGGCAGCAAAGGTTGTTCATTCTATTTAGTATCCCAGCGGGAGGTTTTGCTGGTGGGTTGCCCAATATTGTAGCCGAATCTCGCTGCCCGCAGGGCGGTACGCCCAAAGTAACCGTTTAATTTGCCAGTCCAGTGCTGCTAGAGTAGGCTGGAGGACCATCCCAACCCCAACCAACCTTTTATATCTGTGGTTCAATGTCAGGTTTTGTGTTCTGAAACTGAGGGCTGGTGTTGGTGCGGTTTATTAATGAAAAAAAGTTGTCTGAGACGGAATATTCAATCCATGAAACGAAGGGGTGTGGTTTTCACATGGTTAAAAGATTTAGAATGGCCCCCTTTCTTTCATGTGTAACTGTAATAAACTGCAACTATGTAAATCGAGGTTTTCTCGAAACGACAAAGACGATGACTCTGAGAGCGACACACTAGCAACTTCAGCATCTCTTGTTGACAAAGGTGGTTTACTCAGGTACTGTCTAGTCTTGGCGTGGAACAAAAGTTTGATACCAATTTGTCTAAATATGTGAAACCATTGCTCTTTCGTACAGATTTAATTGGATGTTGCGTCTTGCTTCATAACTATGATACTTCATATTTCACAATGCGAGGTCAAGGGTCATAATGATTAAAGCATTCTCAGATACCCTTATCACTCGTCTTCTGGTTGGCCAGTAGACATCTCTTATGGGAGTCGCCCTGCTGTGCTGGGAGAGGTGAGTTGCTCTAAGGACTTGTACAATAGTGATTCATTAACTATGCCCCTTTGATCTCTATAGCTCTCGCGTCCTGAGATAATTGGTGAAGTTCAACGGGAATACAAGCCATGCCAAGTCACCAACATGAGCTTAATTGCTCAGGTTGGTTTACAGTTGTCAAACTATAAACTTTCTGGGTTATTTAGATATAAGTTTTCCATTTTAATGACTAGATTAAATGTCACCAATTGTAAGTGTGATTCATCAGGGTTTAATGATGGTTGTTGCTGGTGCAGATCTTACTACAGTTTGGATTTTTTACTTCTAAATGGTTACCCTATGGATTCGGAAGATGCTTTCTCGTTTTGTAGTACCATACAAAAGTTTATTTTTGACAAAACTCCGTAATTCTAAACTGTATCATTTGCATGATTCGATTACTTTTAGTAATGCGACTGCTACCATGTAACCAATGAAGCCAAATATCTCCCAACAATTGGGATTTGTAAAATCTTTTGTGAAAAAATTCCACAGAATCCTTTCAAATTTGCGATAATGATGTTTGTTGTAAGTTTACCACCATGAATACTAAATGATTGTTGGTTATGTTGGGAGGGGGGGGGGGGGACGAGAAGAGCTTTAACTATAAGGCGACTGACTGTCAGTGTACTTCAGAGGTTTTAGTAGATGACTCCTGTGCTTTGAATGACCAGTCTCTGAGTAACCATGAACATGCAATCATCCACCGAGCGCAGCCTTTCTACCTGGAATCTGAATCATAATTTGTCATAAAGCAATACATTAGCATTAACACTACTCGATAAATACTGGGACGACGAAGCCGTAATAGCCAGCAATAATATTATTCCAACTCCTGCTCTTGTCTCACAAATCATCGAATGGATGGACGATTATTCGTGCTGCTAAAAAAAGTGCTGGTATTGTTCGCGTCAACCACGCCTCTTCCTGTCTAGAGAACAAAATGAAAATGGTTCTCTACTGTGTGTGTTGTTAAAGGGAATATACAATCCAATAGGTTCTTTCATATTTTAATCAAGATTGGTCCATTTTCACCTTTTCAACACAGACTATGCAGGCAAAATATATGATATTCAGCAAACGGGATGGAAGTAAATCCATGATGATCGGCTGTAACTCGGATCAAAGACTGTAGAGAAAAGTGTTTTAATGGAAATCTATCACGCCATTCATGACTTATAATGCTCAACCTTGCTTTTCGTCAAGTTGTTACTTATGCACGCTACACGCTACCATCGGTGGTGCACATACACGTTTGTGGACTCTCCGACCAACCCCCTTCAAAAAGTTCCAACTGCGTTAAATATCACCTTCGACTTTCACGACTATCACATGTAGTTATCACAGTAGAGCATGTTTAATCTTTTGTCGGAGATAAAATCGCATGAACTATGTAGCTTTCATACAAAACAGTTACAAAGCATCTCTTCGACAAAAAATGACACTCTTCAATCAGATCTGTTTTCTTTCACTGACATGACTGATGTTTTTTATGCCCGAAGCAATGTTCTTTCTTGCTCCATCTCCTGCTGGGTTGGACTCTTATTCTATTTCATTGATAGTTAGTGAAAAAGGTTACAAAATTCGGTACAATTACAGCAGAGTTTGAAAAATACTCTTTCAGCTTTTTTAGATACCATGTAAACTTCAAAAAGGCTTGAATTCGGTTTTTATGGCACATTCACACAATTCATACTAGACGTCTGCTTGAAACTGGAAAACGAGACCCGCAACGGTATCATACTGTTTACTTTGGTTGTTCATATACCTGCCCTACCAGTCTTTCCAAGTAACACTTAACTGAAATATGAGCAACCACAGGCAAAAAGATCGATTGACCACTTGAACCGATCACCACAAGCACAATATTGAGTGACATAAGTGTCGCTCTTTTTACCCCTTCCATTTCTAACTCTCATAGTTTCTGATACCCTGTTACAGGATACGCTTCAAAACTACGTGAATTCATGTGAGCAACGGACAAGGGTTTACTTTCGGATATATTTTCTATGGTTGGCCACACTTGAGTTCGTAACCTGATATATTTTACACCACTTCACACATATCCTCTTGACATATTTTAACAATGCAAGATTCATGGGATAGCCTTTTTCATTGGATATATCGGGCGTTCAAATCATGGCATATCTTTCAAATAGTAAACAGCGAGTTAGCCAAAGAGCAGATCAGAGCTGATCTTGCGTATTCAATTTCAACTCTCTAATTGGTAGATTACAACCTAATTGGTACATGTTGGGCACCATGGTCTTTTCAATGATCTTCTCACAACTGCTAAATAAAGTGTTGGCATCGTGATATTTTGTCAGGCCGATGTAAACCAACTGAAAAGTCCATAATCTGCAGTGAGGAAAGTGAGCATTCAACAAACCTTAGACTAGAGCAACCAGCCTAAACTAGCCATGCACTATATTTCACTGTACGTCTCTCTTGTTGAAACATCTTATTGTTCAAGCATTTTCAAAATCTTGTTCTGTTTTGACGAAAGTTTCCTGCGGTCGTTCTAAAAACAGGCCCGACTCGATCACATAGTGCTAGGAGGTGCTGCTCTCATTACTTGTGGCCAATTGTTATACTACGGATGAAGGTGTGGTTCAGATTCTGGTCTCGGAGCTGGTGATATTACTTAGTGCATTTTAAAAAATTTAATGAAATGAAATGAAATTCGATGCTCCAAAACATTGACGTTATTTCTTCTGCTAAAGTGGATCATTTAACAAGAATAAAGTGTAAATGTCATTGATTCATATTCTGGAACAGATTGTCGAGAGTAGGTGTGACCACATGCTCATCTGAGTCTGACTGTGGCTTACTAGGGGGCATGATGAAGGACAGATGCCACTAAAACTCCTCATCGTTTATCAACTCTGTGCCACTTAAGAGGGCTGTAATTACTGTTCGAAGTTGTTATGAATACTTAGGTGTTGGGCATTTACACGAACTTCGCAATAATGATGTCCGTGTGACTTCTTTCTTTCGTATCCAGTGATATGAATTGGTCAAGCATTCGACAAGACAAGCCATGATAATACTAGTCCATTCATGAGCTGACGGAGTCCAACCCATTCCATTGTATTCACCAGGTCCTTATTCAAATGAGTCCTCTTATGTTACGTCGTAATCCGCGTAACTTGGATCCTTTAATTACTTTACCAATGGGGGCCCTTACATCATCATTGTATACGTGTCAGATAGTACAGTCGCTTACTTGTTTTATATTAAGTCATGGCACTTTTGTGAATGGGTCAATTGGATATGATTGACAAATTGAGGTTTCCACTTCGCTACTCGGTCACCTCTCCTTTTTACATGTTGAGCTGAAGAGATTAAATAATGAATGTTGTTCAACTCTAATAGAGTACATACAGCGGAGTATTCAACAAAACTAACAACATGCATTATGCTGAAGTGACAAATATAAGAAACTCTCTCCCACATTATCTTTTCCTCAAAATATCCTCACCATTTCGTCAATTTCGGGATAGAAACTGTATTTAACTGCTCCGAGAAAAGGCCTCAGCTTAAGATATGTCGGGCTGCTATATCTGAAGTTTTGCTGCACTTTGCATGAAATGTTTCTTTGTTATACTGCCTGATATACCTAGGGGTTTTCTGGTCTTGATTCAAGTTGGAAGAGAAAACAGCATGGGATATCACCAGTCTGGGCTATTTCCATCAAGTTTTACCTTCTTTAATCTCTAATCACAACATTTAGACACGCCACGTAAGGTATCCCCTGGTCAACTGGTGTAAGCTCACAATGTCATGAGAGTGTCAAGACCAACAACCCCCAAGGGTGGAGCCTTTCATTTCTCATAAAAGGTGTGATATTTAAAGCTACAGATGGTGAGAAGGCTGGCTAAGTGCAACACATGGGACATTGTTGGAAACAGCTCTGCATCTCAGCTGCTCATCTCGGTCACAATTCGACGAACGTGATGTGTATCAATATTCTTTATTTCATTTATCGGGGTATTTTCTGTCATGTTATGAGCAGGATGCTTGAACAAATAAACAGGCTTGATTGTGGCCTTCACTGGGTTGACATAGTTTTATGTTATGTCCTTTCAGATCCAGATTCTTACACCTCAGTAATCCTAGTACCTTTCCCTAACCCTCATTATCATTCAAGTGATGGGACGACTTTTTGACAGTCATTCTTCAACATACCCCCTCACACTGAGCTGTTGCTGTGCTGAAGAATGCTTCCCTGTTACGTTTGCTTTAAAGACATGGCTCCGTATGCGATATATTCTTCTCTTCCGATTCCTCAGGGGAAGGTTTGCCCTGTCCTTGAATCTAAGACCCTAAAAACTAGAACAATGGTCTTGCAGGGTTTCCGATGACTCTCTTCGAGTTACGGCTCAGGATAACACGGCTGAATACACTGTTGTAAGTCACTTGAATGAAGCATTTGAGGGGTAAAGTGGACCCTTGGGCCTCCTCTCGAACAAAGTTACAAGGAGTAGATATTGTGCCCGACTTCTCACATGACTTTTGTTGGTTCCATTGTTTCGGCGCTGAACTAAGAAGCAAGCAAGTCGGGGTAGTGTTTCTGTGTCTTCAGTTACTTATGAAATCCATTCCTTGACTGGGCTTTGTCGGTCTTCTCAATGTTGGTCGTCAAGGAGTTGGTTGAGATCATGACCTTTTTCTTGAACTATAACTGGTACAGATATAACGATTGACTAAGATGTTACATTGTTTTCTGCTTGCTTGACGATCCCTTCAGATTGCTGCAATAACTTATGGATTAGAGGACCGTCTTGCTAGTTTATTCTGCATGTGTATGTTTGACTGTATGATAAATCACGTGTAAGTTACGTTACGTTTATATGTTGAGGATTCCTTTCACGGAAAGACCCTTTGGTTACTCCACCAATGGATACGTTCAAATCAGAACGTATACATGAAATAACTGGATAACCAACACAAATTGCGGTGTTATCGCTCTGCCTAATTGACCAGGGCAGATTAGGGCAATGGATTTCAGTAAACAATAGACGCGCCTGATCTTTTGTGGCTGATGAAAGGGCTGTAAGGAGTGCAATTCACCCGGGTTTCTACAATTGGTCTGAGAAAGGATTCGAACGAGTCTGTTGTGGTTCGCTGATCGCGATGCCATTACTTGATTCTAACGTTGTCTTTGATAGCCTCCATTACAAATCCAAAATGCTTGTGTGAGTTTGGTGTCTTACTTCAAGAGTTAGAGACATGAGATCCCCTTGAAAAGAAGGCAATGTTGAAACTCACATCGACTCACAGCTAATAAAATTGACACCAGTGATGTCATAAAATACTTGAACAGTTTCGAAGCTTAGATTCTTAGCAAATTACACGGATCTAATTCCTAATGTAATCCAATCATTCTTTAATTGACAGGTGTCACGTGACAACATATGACCATCAAATGACTAAGTTTCGATTAACATCAGCAGGGGTCCATTGTGAAATGCGAGGATGAAGCATCGATTTTGACAGCTTCTTCTCTTCAATGCCGCGAAAATGGATCTCGTTGTCTTAGAGCCGTATTTGTCAATAACACCTTGAGTTAACTTGGTCGACACTGCTGAAGTTGAGCTCGCGTGTTGGTGCATGCTTTACTCATGATCTGGTTCGCAGCTGCCGATGAAACTTGCTTTTCGTTTATGGATTTGGTACATTAGCACAAAAGGTTCCAATGCCTTTGTCTTTCTGCGTGACTGGGGTCGATGCAATTATAATCCCTTTGTAAGTTGACTCAAATGAAACCTACGCTACACGATATACAGCGTTTACATGCAGGTTATGCGTTAAATTGGATGTGAAAATGGATTTGGACTCGTTTGTCTGAGACCCTGCTCTGATTAGGTTTTACCTTTGATACTTTTGATTAGGGAAGAGTCTGTTCTATTTATTACAAACGTCTCTGCTTTGTGAATTGTTAATTGTCTTGATTGGCACTTCATGCGCTTCAACCGTCCATGTGAAGTCTGAGTCTTATATCAATACCTGAAAGATGCAACCAGACTATCATTTATGAAGCCTAACGTTAGCTTTAAGGCAGTTGCAAAAAGTCTGACATGAAATTGAAGAAGTATGTGCACTAGCAGACGTTAAATCAGAGGAGGATTCGATTTACCATAAGAAGTCTCAACCTATGAAACTAGTGTCATATTATCTTTGTCATAACAACCAAAAGGCTATTCCGAATTTCGTTACCAACCGGGACTTTCTATTTGAAGTTGATGACTATGTCGGCCCTTCAGCAAACTGAGTGCTTACTAGCCCTAGGTCGGTCCAATAAGATCACAAACAAGTAGTCACCAGCCTGGAAGATTTTTGCATTCAGCGTAAGATTTCGGATCTCGGAGTGGAAAAAAATGACAAATTGTAATCATTTCGATCGAGGCAGTTTGCCTTGGTTTCATGTTAGTTAAAAGGATCCAGTTGTATGTAGTTCCTTTACGTGATTATCTAAAGTCGGGGTGGGACGGACTCAGTCTTGGGATATTGATCTTTTCAGTTCTTGTATGGAGGGTAAATCCTCAGTAAGTTGTAAGAATAAGCGACACCCGAGTCCTTGGGGCATGTTGATGATTCATGGTTGGAAACCGGGAAAGAGGTGTAATTGTATGTTTTAGTACCATGCCACCCTCAAGGCTTGTCTAATCACCTGGTTCTGCCGACCATTGTCTATACTATTATATGCAAATTGTATTAGTCAGCAATAAAAAGACATTGGGGGTGTCATCTTCGAGGTTACGGTTTAACTTAATTTGGGTTTCCAATTCGGCAATGGTTGCTATGAATCAAGCAGGTACTTTGACTAGGGCCATGGTGACACCTCCATTAAGGCGAGTTAGACGCGAGGTTCTGTAACTACTTTATTGCTTATACTATTGTATATCATTTTCAACAAATGACTTTGCGTAAAAACGTATACGAGGTTTGAAACATTTGTATGATTCTATCACAAATACGAAAAAGGATGATTTGTGCATAAAAAGCTAGGCTGATGGGATGATTTGTTTTGGCGGAGTTCTCCTGCATTTGTTGAGATTAACTGTGCCTTCGGGGTTGATGCTGTGCCTTTGTCCTGCACGGTTTGGACCTCAGTGCCTTGGGCTTGATGACAGGCTAATCACGCCCTGGTAAAACCTGCCATACAATAGCAAACCTGCAATTAATCCCGCTGTAGTTCTCTTTTTTATTTGGAGAAAATGGAAATTTGTGTTTTGAGAGACAATAGCTGAAAAGTGCCGTTAAAAGGATGGACGCAATGCAAAGTTGGTTCAAGGTCAAGCCGGAATATGCCGTTGGTCCTGCAGGGATAATTGGTCTTACTAACTTGATAATTCGCTGTCCAAAGTTGTTCAAATAATATCATTTCAGATCGGTACCAAGGCTTTTAATCCAGTAATGGAGGAAGCTGTTTTAGGATTTTGAGATCCATTTGAAAGCACCGCTATGGTAGATTGTTCTGGTCGACTGTAGGTGAAGGTTGAGTACGACTTTATCGCGATCGTAGACTAGGGTTGATATTTTGAGAATAAAGAGGGGTTATCGGTCATTGGAAAGAAGAAACATTGTGTAAACGTGTATCTTTCCAAATTTGAACTTTTTTCCTCACTTTTGACACTGTCAGAGATGAGTCAGCGATGGACATTGGAAAATCCAAAACATAAATGGCTACATCAATGACTTCATAGTCACCGCCATTGATCTCAGAAGATGCCTGGAAGAGTGATAAAGGACCGACACACCTTGTACTTAGTCTTTGAAACTCCAGTTGGGCAATTTTAGAATGGCCAGCGCTGAAATGAAAGAGGTCTTGGCAAATTGACAATACTGGTTGGTTTGATTAAAATGATATACCTTGAGTTCAGGGAGCACCATTGACCCAGCCGAGCAGTCGGCTATAAACAATGACATGTCAGATGAAAGCATTCGAGTGTCATACTTTGCTTCGTTAGGTGCAGTGATAGATACTAACAACTATTAAATATGTCCTTGCACAGATTTTAGTGAAAGTTCCTCTCAGCTCCTGCCATACAGACGAATTGCTGAACATGAACTAACTATTGAGGTAACATCCTGACGTCACACACTTTCGGGAAAACTGTTGAGCGTGACCTCACACTGTTTATCAGAGCCTTCAAAGAAGCGTCTGTGCTGACTTCATTACACTGCTGTTACATCAACATGTTTTGACGATGGCGAACCTTTCGCATTACAAATTGACATTGTGCCCAGGTACTTAGCTTGCTTCTGACTCATAAGCGGCAGATACATCTCTTTGAAACGACATCCGAACAATTGGATCAGAAAAGTAGAATTGGCCAAACTATGGCGACAAATATGAGTCAAATTGATGCATTTGATCCCTCGCTTCTCTCCGGTGACAGTATGAGTGTATTTACGTGTGAAAAGCTAATGGCTGTCTCGTAGAGGGCATTGTCTGTTGTCAAGCCTTTGATCTGCAATACTCCTTTCATAAAGAGTTGCAAACAGATTATTTTCACTGCTAAATCGACAAAATATCACAATGCAATCTTATGCGTTTATGGAAGAATGACGAGTTTTTGCTTTTGGTGAAATCGGCCTGAAAAGTGTGCGGCAGTATAAGTTAGGTAACTGATTTTGCTAAACAATAATTTCCCTTGATTCGGCTCGCATTCCCGTTTTTTTGGTGATTTGGCAAATACAGTTTTATCGTGATCTATTTTCAATGAATCGCACTTCGTGCTGATTTAGCTAGACCGTGATTGTACTATTTTTCCTGCTTTTATGTGATTAGGCAATCACGTTTTTGTGTGATAAGCAATCAAGATGAAGCGTGAAAAAGGAACAATCACATTTTTTCGTTGTTGCTCCGACAGCCATAGGGTTCACTTAGCGTCGGGTACAAATCGAGGGTCCTGAGATCATTTGGAAAGGTTCAGCAGGTCAGCAGGTACAGGCTGCTCCAATCATCCCCTGCACCCAGCTGTTCTACAGGTAATGTTAGTCACCCCACAGGGAGTGCAGGTAACTGATTAAGCCACTGCATAACAAAACACTAGAATGTGCGTGGTAAGGAGAATTGACAGTGTCCGATTAAAAATTCCTCATTATTGCTCTGATGAAGTAAATTTCCCAAAATAAACAAAGCGTTGCATCAGGATAACATGTCACCATCACCCGTGCCTAATTTCAAGGCGATACAACGTCCCGAAGTGTGACTTAACTCGTCCCCTTCCAGTATCATTATGAGAGATGACTGCCTGTATGTGAAACTGAATATATATCAACCAAAAATCCTCTCGACTTGGATAGATTGTGCTTTGTAACACACGCATAGGTGTTACATTGCGTATGATCGTTCTTACACAGTATTTGAATACGTTAGCCAGGTAGACAGCAATGCCAGCAATTATAGTTAAGAAGCAATTACTCCACGAATCATCTCTTCACACCTGGTATGACAGTAACACTAATTGTTTACCTTTTTAAGGTAGCTTCTATGATCTCTGCGTAATTTACTCCCATAATATTTGTGGATAACAGGACATAAATAACAACCAAACCTGACCGTTTGCCCGAGGAATCTTTTACCCGCTACGAACCACCAAGACTCTGTTTAACCACTCTATCTAAACTTTCCTCTGAGTCATGTGGCCATTTGATAGTTCTTAGTTTCTCGTGATGAAGGAAAAGGGCAGTGTCGATTCTGACAAGACCACATTTCCCCTCACAATATAAGGAAATGTATGCTATTCGAAATTCGATATTTTGTAATAGTACTTTGAAGCACGAGGTCTTTGATATCAGGTTACCATGGGAGAGGACAGCATGATCATTGAAATAGCAACGAGGTCATTTGCATTTCAAATGGTCGTTCAGCTCTATTTTAAGAACACAATTGAACCAGGAAAGTAAACAAGTTTATTCTAATTTGCATTTTTATGACAAGAACATGTTTTGTGACTGCTACTTTTAAGTCACTCAAGAATCATTTCAGTATTGATATGTTCTGGCTGGCTTCAAGTGTCTGTTAAACTGAACTATTCTGTAATGTTTACATGTGTCTGAGAGTGGACTGGGTCGTTGAGACTCTTGAAATCAGGTGACGTGTATTTGTAATGGATTTGAAGAGGACCACTTTGACGGAATTGGACGTGAAATGAGACATTCAAGCATGTACTTATTGGCCGTTTTAAACATCCTCTTGAAGATTTGGTTTCATTAAAAGTAAAATTATCTGGGATAATGTTTTGAACACAGTTTTTTATATTGAAAAGTCTGAAAAATTGGTGAGAAATTTAAAGTCACTTTGATTACAACGAACCACAGTCGAGGGCGTATAATGCACTATGCGCCCACTGTGGCTCGTATTGACGGTTTGTCACTTGTGTGGGATGGTGGAGGGTGGAGGGCAGCTCTGCAGAAATACCACTATGCGAAGATGTTTCATATATAAGCGAATACGGTATCCACCAATCTCAGTAAGTCTTCGCTTGATTGCTGATGTGTTATGATATTAGTGTAGCATAGCACTGCACCAGTTGTTGGTTATTGAGAGTAATGTTTACAACAGGAGTTGTTGTCAGTTCGTTTTTATACAATCTGTCAGTTTTAACACTTGCGAAGCAAAGGTTGAGGAAGTTTGGCGCCATGTAGATGAGTAGAGGTGGATCCCTGACTAGATACCTGATGAAATGTCAGTCAAAGTCAGACTACCTTTTCATAGGATAGACGGACAAGGGAAATGGATTGTTAATGAGTTCTGAGCACCTATTTCACTTCAGAGACATTTCCTTTTAAGCATTTACTATTTTACTAAAAATAGAATTTCTGGCCGGCCAAGAAACCATCGCTTTTCACGTAGACACGGTGTAGGTATGCTAAAAGGATTACGTGTCAGGGAACAAAGGCTTCTATTATGCGCTTTTAATCCCTATCATGAGTTTCTAAAGAACCATACCTCTGTCATTATACCATAACAAGGGGGACATTTAAGCCAGCTATACTGGCCCAATACCGTAATGTAGAATGATTGATTCAAATAATCTTAAAACTGTTAATGCAATATGCAGTTTTTCACCTTCCTTTGATCTAAAAAGCCATTGGTGTCTACAGAAATTTTTTCTTCTTAAGCGAGCTTAACACCAGGTGTACCAAGACACCGGCCACAGCACCATCACCGTCCTCAATATTGATTATGAGCTGGCAGATAAATAGTTCTCAAATATTTGGTTAGCCAATCATTTGTCACGCGGAATCCGTCTCAATTATCTGAAGTGACATCACACGACCGCTTATTCGATAATACGTTTTGTCCGTCAGATTGAAACAGATTTAGTGCTATCCTCCTAATTGATTTGAGAATGGAAGTGACATAGTTTGCTTGGCTTATCTCACTGGGTTGGGAAGATCTGATGGCGGAGGTATCCATTGTGGCCGGTCATCATCTTATGTTCGAGTGCAGACAAATTTCCTGTCATTTCAAGGAGGCCAGAAGCAACCTAATGAAACTTCGCTGTTTTGGCTGCTCTTTTTAGCAGAGACAATTGTATTCTGCCGTAAGTGCTAACAATTTCCTGTTAATTAGGTATCAGTTTCTGAAGAAACAAGTCATCCAGTTTCATTTGTTCGGATTGATACTTGAAACGACACTCCTGGTGAAAGATCAATCTTTGTGACCAGACATTGTTTGTCTGAGTTACACAAATACATTAAATGTGTTGGTTCTTATAGGGGACTTATACTCATGTACTGTCTCAGAACGCTGGCTTTGCATTCGTTCCCTAGGCAATGAGCATATACACTGTGCGACATTGTACCAAGTGGCACTCCCAACGACTTTCCGATAACAAGTCGGACCGGCTGCTGTGCCACCGCGCATCCCCAAGGAAACTTGACAGGCAGTTGTCCTTCCCACCTGGTGAGGGGACGTCTTCAGAATTGTCTTGGGATGGAAGTTGACTAGGCCTGATTAGTATAGATGGCAGCTCTGATGTTTCGCAGCTAAAGTTCGAAACTGTGCTTAGCTCCTGAGATTTTCGATGAATTATCTGCCGGACGGTGTACCTCAATGAGGCATCACAAGTATTGAGAATCTGCATGCATTAATGTTAAAAGGCAGAGGTCCAATGGTGATATTGAATATGACGAATTATCGAATGGACATGGACGTTTGATAAACAATTGTACAGCATCAATGAACACAAAGTTTCAAAGATTGAGAATTATGACTGCTGCTTTACATTCCCTGTCTCCACGCAGCAGGAATGTCATTGTGAGTGTGTCATTGAACAGTAGCGATCAGGACAGGTGAGCAGTTCACAACACCATCTATTGTCTTTAATTAATTATGGAACTTCTCCAGGTGCGCTTGTCGGGGACGCCAAAACCCCTCATCCATTCTTGAGTGGAAGACAATCGACGAGTGCTACTCTGTGTCGGATCGACCGCCTTTACAGCAAAGGTACAAAATGAAACAAAATGCATCGGTTTGGAAGATATGCAATTAGCGCGGACCATCACAACCAATAGTCGTTACAGGGAGGGTGGTTCCTTGGTTGTGTCATCGCATTACGTCCTCGGAGACAATAGAGAGTAAGCTGTCCTCGGGCAGGTGCGCGTGGATGTGACTCATCCAACGGATTGTGTCAAAGTGGACAAACAGTTATCCAATCAGATGATGGTTTCAAGTGTGGACCTTGTTTTAAAGTTTCTTTGCATGCCGGTCATAGTCGTGTGCCAGAGACAAATATTACTTTAATCACGAGGCTGGTTGTTTCGATACTGTCCTCTTCATGGTCTTTTGTAATAGCTGAAGTGTTGTGAATGCGAAGAGGGGATAGATAGGTGCTCCTGTGGCGGACAAGTGGAATATCATCAACTACTTGAGCGTACTGCGAAAGAGACAAGTTTTTGAAAATGTTCAAATTGTAAGCAAGGGCATATCACTTAAAGCACCATCGGTGTCTTGACCACAAGGTGCCGTTTCGACTGTTCGGGAGAGGACCAAATGTCGTCCAATTGATATCGTTCAGCAAAGACACTTGATATGCCATACGTGCTATATTTCTGCAACCCACAGTGCTATGGAGAGTAAGGACATACAATGAAGCGAGCAAATACTTTAAAAACAACTTTTCTTCGAATAACACAATTTGAATATCAACCTGTCTTGGCCATTTTCCATCCTGCACATACAGTGATAGCATCTTACATGATGTCTAGGTGTCGTGGCTGCACATTCACGGGGATCCCGTTTACATTTTAACTAATATTATAGAGGAAATGGCACCTGCATGGGCTCTCATCAGGAATGTCTGATCTTGATGACAGGCGCCTGACCAATGCGGACCCATTACCAACCAAAATAACACCAGAGATTGACCATGCCAGGACAGGTGGTCCCTGCATCTGACCATAAGTATTAGAAATGGCTATTTCATGAGAACAATCGTTCTACCAGGCAACTGCTGCTCATTCTGATATTTCCGGCATTACCTGCTGTTATTTCTCTCCTATTTTTGTTTCATGGGCTTATGTCAGAACGCTTTACAAAAGGCGCCAGAGGCAATTACGATAATGTTATTGTGGTCATTGATATATGTTACTGATGAAATACGGAATTAGACGAAAGTAAAGTAAATTTCGTTTATAGCATATCCAAATTCCGATATTTGGTGAAAGCAGGTCCGTAGCCGTCTCTTGAATTTTTGATTCTGCCTCCAGACCGGCGCCGCCAAATTCTGTTGCTTTCTGACTGAAAGCAAAATGACGAGAGTTATTTGCATTTTATGACTTGAGCTGAGTCTTTAGACACAGAAGCAGTCGACGCGACTGGTGTGGAGGAATGTTTCCTGCAGGCCCTACTTGTCTCCTTCGTCGCCTGGTCAGGAAGTGAGCACGTGCAGGAGTCAGTCGACCTGATCTGATTCTCGCCTAAGCCATCAGAGGGCGATGATGATGCATTAAAAATGAGGTAATTGAATAAACGGTGGGTACTTAATTGGATTGTTCTTCCTCAAGGGCTGCGAGGTAGAGGCATCTTTTAGGATGTTGTCAACAGCCACGTTGCAGGTTCAGAAGTCGCTCTCTTGTCTTGGATGCAGCCGGGGTAGTTCCCTTTATAACCATACTGAAAAAAGAATAACAAGTTGTATAGATGACGCATATCGTGCGATACCGGATTACTTTAAAACAATCACTTCATCGGATGTGATGGTGAAGACTAGGGGGTCAACGGTTCGAGACTCGTTGGCTAGTCACCAGCTAGATAATAGGCACAAACGGTTTTGTTGTCTGTTGCTTGGCAGCGTACATATGAATATCGACTGGATGCTTTCAATTAGCACCTTCAATAAGTTACCAATGTATGCCTTGAGATCAGAGGAGGCACAATGGCACTGTTAAGACAAGAAGCCTCTCCAACAGCCCCAAAAATATTGGATCAACGGCACACAGGGCCTCCCAGAGATACTGTCAATGACGAGATATGACTGGGCCTTCTGTAAGATTAGTTTCTCCGCCAAACTCGAGACTGAAGGATTAAAATCTTGTGTTTATAGGCTAACAAATGCAAACACTTTCAATGAACCCCCTACAAGAGACGAGTGGCTCTTCGTCTCCCCGACTTTGACACCCTACTACGAACATATCAATAGATCAGCCAGCGGTCCTCGGTGTCGCCGCGTGGGTTACGCCCAGTGAAATTGTTTGCAAATGTCAGGGAACCACGATCTGACATCCATAACCAGCGTATTCCCTATTCATGCTAGTTATAGTCGGGTGCTACACCACAGTCGGGATAGTGGAGCCATAGGTTATTTCAAAATGATATTCGTAATGATGACAGATTATTAATTTCTAAAAAAAAAAGCTTTCAGGGTCGTACTGTATGAATCAATTAGAGCATTTAAGTCTACAGATTACAAAACATGAATGCTGCCATTGTCAGGATATCTATGCTGTCCTTGCTCACCAGGGGGAGCTTATATATCACGCGCTGTCTGCGTCAACGGGAACTTTATTGCCAAGGATGCGTTAAATATGAGGTAACTGAATAAACGGTGGGTACATAATTGGATTGTTCTTCCTCAAGGGCTGCGAGGTAGAGGCATCTTTTAGGATGTCCTCAACAGCCACGTTGAAGGTTCAGAAGTCGCTCTCTTGTATTGGATGCAGCCGGGGTAGTTCCCTTTATAACCATACTGAAAAAAGAATAACAAGTTGTACAGATGATGTGTCAGGTTGACGCATATCGAGCGATACCGGATTACTTTAAAACAATCACTTATCGGATGTGATGGTGAAGACTAGGGGGTCAACGGTTCGAGCCTCGTCAGCTAGTCACCAGCAAGATAATAAGCACAAACTGTCTTGTTGTCTGTTGCATGGCATTTGACAGGGGAGCATAGTTGAAGCGTCACATCCGTCCAGCATTGGTGCTTCACATTCGAACGGGTTGTGTTGACTCTTTCCTTAATGTTGTGTCTTGAAGGCTTACCTTACCATATAAATATACCAATTTCCTCTTGCTGAGCCTGCCTCTTATGTTAGCTTTGCTACGTACATATGAATATCGACTGGATGCTTTCAATTAGCACCTTCAATAAGTTACCAATGTATGCCTTGAGATCAGAGGAGGCACAATGGCACTGTTAAGACAAGAAGCCTCTCCAACAGCCCCAAAAATATTGGATCAACGGCACACAGGGCCTCCCAGAGATACTGTCAATGACGAGATATGACTGGGCCTTCTGTAAGATTAGTTTCTCCGCCAAACTCGAGACTGAAGGATTAAAATCTTGTGTTTATAGGCTAACAAATGCAAACACTTTCAATGAACCCCCTACAAGAGACGAGTGGCTCTTCGTCTCCCCGACTTTGACACCCTACTACGAACATATCAATAGATCAGCCAGCGGTCCTCGGTGTCGCCGCGTGGGTTACGCCCAGTGAAATTGTTTGCAAATGTCAGGGAACCACGATCTGACATCCATAACCAGCGTATTCCCTATTCATGCTAGTTATAGTCGGGTGCTACACCACAGTCGGGATAGTGGAGCCATAGGTTATTTCGAAATGATATTCGTAATGATGACAGATTATTAATTTCTAAAAAAACAGGCTTTCAGGGTCGTACTGTATGAATCAATAATAGCATTTAAGCTTAGAGATCACAAACATGAATGTTGCCATTGTCAGGATATCTATGCTGTCCTTGCTCACCAGGGTGAGCTTATATATCACGCGTTGTCTGCGTCAACGGGGACTTTATTGCCAATAGGTCACAGTATTAGTTAGCGATACAGAACATTTTAGTGACCCGGTATCGAAAATTTCGCGACCAGGTATACCGCACCGTGTAACGTTTCAGTGTTTCCAAACAACAAGGAGTAATTACGAGAGGGACCATGATTTTCAATTGGGGAAAGCAGAGAAAAACATATCAATGAGGGAAAACACTCAAATGCATCACACTGACTGTGTCGCACGACAAACGAAAGCAGAGCCAAAATACTCACAAAACAATGATTCTTCTCTGCGGATCTGTAGACACAGCGTGTCATACGAAGCTTCAATTCATGATACGGTACGAATTCTCATTGAAACCGGCAGCATAAATCGAAATAAAGCAAAAATAGAGAACTACGCAGCTGGTGACTGGCGTGGTCGAATGCATGTGGAGCAGTTGGAACCAGTTCAAACTGCCAGTGTAAGTCCTTACGTCATGCAGGACCCTCTTTAACCTATAGTCCTGAACAAAGGGTTCAATCAACCCTATCAAGTACATGCCAACAATTAGCGTCATACTTTACTCTGCGACTTTCAATGCAATAGTCTTGGATCTGAATACAATAAGTAATATTGGCTTTGATTATGTTCAACATGGCTTTTATGACAACTGTTTAGTCATTACTTGCTGGAGGACAACTATTCTAGAGATTAGATAAGATGTGTTCCTGGTCGTTTAGCCCTATGCTGTGTTGGAAATTGCATGGGAAATGCGCATGCAGTTGAAAATAGCGAACTCAAGGATTTTGCAGAATGAAGTAAAACATATTGGTGGCCACCCGAGTGTTTGGAATGCTTGAAGTTAAACCCACAGTAGTTTACAATGTGAAAAACAACAATAGCATACCAAGATGGAATACTTCTCAAGATAAGCAGCCTGGTCACTGTGTGAGGTGCCATCTGTTTAGAAGAGGAGAACAAAGTTAGAACTGCACCTAACATGCCAGACATGATTAACTGGTGCTGTGCGGTTAAGGCAATTTTAGTCAGTTTTAGGAAGTTAGCTTGTGCACCTTTGGTCACTTGTAAGATGAGCTTGAATTCCTTCGAAGATCATTGCAAGTATTCAATCCACCTAAAACAATACGCATCAAGGTTATTAGTAAAGAAAACGTATGGTAAATTACTCATTAAATGCAGAAATTGTACCATATGCCTATATCATAGCAACTTGAGCAAAAACATTCAGAAGTAGGCCTATCCTTGTGGTGGAGAAACCAACCGTTGAAACGGTTCACATTAGATACTTGTCAGAGTTGAAATTTTTTGAAAGTATCCGTCCGCACTTGGGAACATACTTTCTTCAGACTGTATCAGATCAGGGTCTTTACTCCACAGGGAAAGGGTTCCTAGTGAGGAGAGCATCTGTTTGATGCAGTACCATATGGCCTAATTAGCCAGTGGGCATAGTGATACCTGATCCAGGGGAGGGGGTAGAATACCTGCTCTCTCGGCTCGTTGGCCACTGCTTCACGCTTTAATCGTCACATTAAACCATTATTTTCAAATCATTTGCCCTGGCTATCTTCAGTTATCGTTTGGAGATTTCTCACACACTCTACCTCTCATGTTTGCATTCTTGGGTCTGTCTTCCTGTAAGTTACCTTGCAGTTAACCCAAGATTATTGTTTGAAATATCCACACCGAAGTGTTTGTAAACAGACAGTTTGCAGTATTTTTGATGTGGAACTCCCGCGGTCTCATGCTTGAGCTATTTTAAAGGAGAAGCAAGCCCTTTGCCCGAGATTGCGCTGGTAACTGAGACCAAAGTAAACAGGCAATTCTTAAGAACACCCTTGAAGCTTTTTATACATTTTGAAGGATGCTTTCAGCGGTTTTTGAGAGCTTTGCCATGTGTCTGGGAAAGTTCTTCTGCCTATTTGACTGTCTTGCTGTAATTAGTCAATCAGTACACACAGATATAAACAAAACAACTCAATTCGTAGCATTTCATGTAAAAGTCGGCAACAACCACATTTCAGTCATTAGCATTTCAGAGTCTGAATATCTCGTCTCAAAAACACCTGATAACAATCCAAAGCGAAAAGAAAGGAATCCACTTTTGTAGCAATCTGATATTAGCACAATAAAACTAATCAACTGCAGGAAGGAGGATTAGAAAAAATAAAGAACCGAGCAGCTATTTCATCAGTGACCTTTTCATCAACAAAATGATGATGAAAAACCTATTGAATCGTTTTGCCCGGATCGGTGATATCTCTAACGATATTCGAGACATACTCAAACATTATCCGGTACAAATTAGCAAAACTTCGCACCGCCATGTCCGCCTTTATTGAGAGGAGGCATCGGTTTGTTATGGATGTTACCTGAGCCTCGGATGAGATGTTAGTAACGAGAGACATGACGAAGAATGACTTGGTTCACAACAATTAGAAGAAAAGTCAGATTATTGGGAGATCTAGAGAAGTAACATTATCCTTTATCGATCAATAGAGGGAAAAGAAATGGAAGGAGAGACTCGAGTTGTTTCTTCTTGAAGGCAATAAGTCGAGGAAGTTAAGCCTGGTGGGAGACAAAGGATCGTGAGACAAGGTAGACGGAGGATCGGATCGATTAGGTATCAGGTGATTATTAACTAGGGACATTTCCCAATAATAGACATTAGTATACATTTCTGTGTCTGAAAGTTTTTAAATGTGTTATTTCTGGCTGTAAGTTGATGAGAAATCCAAGTTTGTTGGATTAGAACAATTCGGTTGGGATTCCAAACTTGGTGAGCAGAAAGACACTTCGGTGTGGATATTTCATTATCGACAAAGATGGAGTGCTATCCGAAAGGTGGTACGCTGGGTGCCTTGAACCACAGGGGTAGCATGATGTTGCAGGCAAAGGCAGAGTGGTGATCAAGGGAGCCTGACCAAAATCGGAGCACGAAGATCAATGGTCAAAGGTTGCTGACAACAAAGAAACAGTGAAGGGACGGTCAACTGTGACTCTGTCGGCTGTCAACTAACATATCCACGGTATTAAGCACACCTGGAATTGACACTTCCACAGTCTATAGCTCCTGTATTATCATATTTTTCATCAATGTTTATGTACGTTGGACTCGCCAAGGGACCCATGGGCTTGTGCTGTTCTTTCAAAATGTTCCCATTGGAGCCAGGCGACTACCATTACACTACCTCATAACTGTCTGGTAAATACATTTCAATTCCCCTGGAGATACTTCGGATGGCTTGCTCTACCGCTATGTTTCCACTAAAAGGAAACAAGACACTGTATGACCACAACCTGGCACATTATTTAAACCCTTTTGCTGCCAATCCAAAAGTGTATGACATTTGAAGTTCCTTCACATAACCACGAACTAAAGGTATATAAACTTGGTGAATTGTCTGGGAAGTAGAAGAGCTTGCCAATACACATTTATCTACTTGGGCCCTTCTCGTTGCTCCTGGGTCATAGTGAGCCAAGGCGGCAGAGAGAGACGTGATGTTTCAATTGAAAAGGACTAAACCTCACAGCAACTGGTCAGCAGCGGTGTTCCATGGATTTAAACAACTTCAGTTTTTGACTCATCGTTCCGTTTGCACCCTTATCAATGTGGCCCCTTCCTATTCTTGCTTCTCAGTCATTGTGAATCAAGGAAGTTTGAAAGAAAGGGGCTAGCTCCCACATCAACTGGTGGTATAGTTATCAGCGACGTTACAAGGAGATTCTTCACTCGCGCTGACTTGTCATTCCTTGGCTCTCTTATCTCCCTCATTGCAGCCAACCTGTAGACCCGCTTACTCAGTCACAAGATTGCTTTACTATTGACTCCCTGAAATCTATCACCCGCAGCAGGCTTGATGTCACTCGATAGAGACATTCCTTGGCATATGTTGGCAGATAAATCGCTGCAGGGACAATCTCGTTCTGTCAACGTATTAATGAGGATTTAATGAGTAAAGATCATTGCAGATTCATCGATTTGTTCATTAATTAATATTTCGCTGTGTTCGCTGGTGTTAATTAGAGTTTCACGCTGTGTAGTGTATTAGATATTTCTTTTTCTATCCACCACTGGTAAAGGTTATGTTCCCTTCCTAGAAATGTTGCTTTCTTCATCAGCTTTCTTGGTCGGCGTTGAGTTACATCGCTAATGTGTAGGTAAGGATAAGAGCAACATTGAGATACCACCTGGCGATACAGGTTGCCCTGGAGACATCCACAGTTTCCTCAAATTGAAGCATGAGTAGGCCTACTAGTAGAAACCATGTCCATGTCCATGTTCATGTTGACGGAAACCGAACCGGAGGATCGAATCGTTGCTTGTGTACTTTTAGATGGTGGTCAGCAGGATTTCCCTTCTGCACTCGGCTGACATTTACAAATCAGAACATGAAAAAACTAAGCTTTTACTTCACTTGGTCGTTTTATCAAAGGTCCAATCCTTTTATCTGTACCGAGAATCAAGCTATCGGTTTTTTAGATGAGGAGATATCTGTTGGGTGCTGTCCTTTGCAGGAAACAATAGCTTCTAATGAATTAATCTATTTGGAAACTGCCCACGTCTTATAACAATGTTCCTTCGGATAAAAAATACAGATTTAAGCTAACAGCATCATAACAGAAAAAATGGGTCCCGGTTGCATCACTGATGGATAACATGAGCCAAGATCAAAGTGAATCTTTTTTTCCACCCTGAATAGATTTCCTGTTGTAATACGGTCACAGCACAATCGGTTTTGTGCTGATTTTGCCCATTGGACCATCCTTGATGTAAAATATCCTAGTTGCTCCTGTTTTTCACGTGGTATCTGCTGAAAGTTGTGCTGTATTGATCAGTCGAGCAGGACATCTCCATCAAGGAGCATTGTTCGCGAATGGATGATCTGATCCGCCATCTCTTCACCTGACAAAGCAGCGTTAGATGATCTCATCAGCGCAAGATGTCACATTCCACGACACGGCTCAAGAACATGGCTTCTACATTAACTTCACGGGCCATTCAGTCTCTGAGAGTGAGGAAAACCAGTGCTCTGCATACTAGCGAGCTCTCTCCATTCAGCAGTCACCAACAGGACAGTAATTTGTTGATGAGTTCGAGCTAGTGCTTTGCCGTACTTTCGTCAGCTTAATCTGGTCTACACCGTTAATGGAACACTTGGGCGAGAATTAATTCTGTTAACGTTGTCAGAGTTTCGCGTGGTTATGGATGTAATTGCATTATATCAAGGTAATGACTAGTTGAAATTAACTCACGGTTGCCCCTGAAGGTGGGGTAATTGCCTGATCTGTCGGCAGAGTGTCTGAAGAGTTTGAAGTAATTTCCCCGGAGGATCACCACAAGGGGTAATTCTGAGGAGTATTTTCTAGTTGTTCATCTTAATGGTGTTGAGAGTCCAGTTGGAGAGTCCAGAAGCCTTGAATCATCCCAGCCCAAGGCTTCAGTCAGCTGCTTCGTCCCAGACGTTACTTTATAACTAGTCCAATGTGTGGCGGACTGCTTTATCTTTGGTCAGAGCAACTGCCTCACTAGGTTATGCTTTCATCTGTTGACGATGTTAGACCTTTGACATACATCGGCAGCCACGCTAGCGCTCAGCTGCATGAAATCATACTTTCATTTGAATGTGGTTTTTGGAAACCAAAGAAACTGCATATTATTCGGCAGACAATGATCTGGATTGCCTGTGGTAACTGAACTACTTAGCTCCATGTAGCCCGATATTCTGGTTGGAAATATTGAAAAGTAAAACATCTGCTACACGATATGACACAAATCAGTTGAAAAGACATCTCGTGCCATCGAATCGACATAATCAGATCCACTGACCTGTTATCAATAATCGTACCTCCCTTGAATCATTGAATCTATCGCTTATTGGTTTGGGTGTGGTCGTGTCACGATCAAGAACGGCAACAAATGAAAGATTACACGAAACATTTATCAGTTGAGCTTGCTTTAAGGGAACATTCCGTGGCTTTATCGATCGCTACACTTTCGTTTAGTAAGAGCACGACGAGCCAGAGCAAGACAATTTTTGAGCGCATTCATGTAGCTTGATATGTTGCCGGCAGAGTTAACTTTACAGAAAGATCCCAACTTTCACACATTTTCCTATCAGTGTCAATTGATTATTTGTAATGTCATAATGCACTAGTTATAGAATTCTATCGGAATTTCCCTCACGAACAATGGTTACAGAAATACATCGTACCAAGATCAATGTCGGGGATGTAATACGGCATTGACGAATCGACCGCGTGGGTATCTATTTCACGTCGGGACAAAGAACGTTGGTTCGAGATAATGATTTTGATTTGCTTGATGCGTTGGGCATATCAAGCAAAGCATGGTATCATTAATGAGTACATATCCTTTAAATAACTTGGTTGAACACGATCTCCCCGCGGGGTGTTGGGGAAGGTATTAGAGGGGAAAATGACTATAGGAGCAGAATCACTCCTCTGAGAAATTCGTTTAGAAACTCAATCAGCTGTGGCTAATGTAATGGATTTGATGGAATTTTATCGACTATTTGAGAATCTTTGGGGATCTTTGATGGCCATTCTGAGATAGGCTCTGATGGACTTTTGCACATCTCATTCCTGCCTTTAATCAATTTCAAGAGGCTTCTTGTGATTTAACAGAGATATGTGGTTTGGAGGGAATGGTTAAAAGAGCTATGTTTTTCTGCAACAGTAACGGTCGAAACTGGCATAGTATGGGGACTAAAATTCGGAAGCACCAACTCGTGCTTGAAGTTATAATGATGATGATGAGACTTATTCACCCAAAGGCCCATAAGGTGATAGTATACGCATGCAGATCTTCAATTACACTTATCAGTGAGTAGCATCAGACGTCTTTCCCAGTTTGTCGGCTGGGGGAGCCTTATAACATGGCCAGTTGTAGCCAGTGTGTCTAAACAGCCAACCATCTTCAATGTTGCTTGCACACTTGGCGTATGGTGACTGAAATCGGTTTCAAGAGTTACAAGGGTTATCTCAAATCAAAGACTTTTGCAAAGCCTGTTTGCGAGGAAAGCGACCTGACTAAGGCGCCACACACATCTTGTGGTCAGTAAGAATCACACAGGTAACCAGCAGAGCTGCTGTGAGGAGACTTGATCGAAACCATCGCTCGATACCACCGCTATCTGCCATTATCTAACTGATGATGGACCGGCAAATGACCTAGGATGAGAAATAGCACTCGTTTCTTTTTGATCAGCCTCTTCCTCGCGTTTCTGTTGAGCATGACTGGGGAAGCATGTCAACCATTCGCTATGTTCACAAAGAGCGATCTTTAATGGGACATCAATCTGCCGTCACATGCACCATTAGTCAGCCATTATATGGCGTGTTTGGATTAGCAAATTGCCATATTTATCTAAGATATGATATGTCTTCAAGACAATCTATAATCAAAACATTACTGCCTGATCGAGTAGAGAGGACTTTAGTAGTTAGAGTGTGGAAAGATGCAACCACAAGGGCTGCTGGCATTTAAAGGGGTTTCAATATACAACATGACGAAGGTAGTCATGATTGTGGTGGGAGATTGATGAAGCAAGTTAAATAATACGGAGCTTCTTCGCTAATGCATGTTTTAAGAAGGTTAATCGGACTTTTCCTCGGCAAGTTTCACATTACCGCTACAATTTAGTATTAAAAGTTAGAAAACTCTAGGAAATGTGTTGTTATTTGACAGATCATACAACGGGTGGTTTGGGGTTCCACCTCGTCGTCCCCCTCCTTTAAAACACTAAATACCAATTACTATTGAAGAGTTCACAAACGAAACATATGGACATTCGCAGCCCTAAAAGAATTCATTAGAACTCTGCAACATTTTCACTACAGATTAACCAGAATCTTTCATGTATTATTCAGCAGAAACAGTACTTTATGATAATTTGTTTTCTTGACAACGCCGGTGGAAATAAACGCGAACAAATCATGTTGAGTTGCGGTTATTTACCATGAAAACAATACAAAAGTAAACAGGTGCTTTGAGATCTCGTGGCTATTATTTCCTTTGTAAACATATGGTGCTTTCTTACCCGGGGAAGTGATCGGGCGAATGATATCACTAGATTCTTGTACCATGATGGCTTTGCTCGTTTATCAGGACCAAACCACTTAGCAAATCTTAGTATGTGGCTCACATTTCTGGAGCTTTGTGGTTGAATGTATGCAGAGGGATAATAGCCCGTTTTCCTGGCTTTGTTGCTTGGTGGAGGCACTGAAGGAATGATCGTGGCCAAACAGTCTTTGGTGTCTGCTCTTGTCAGACTCCTTGGCCACTTTTCATCTTGTTAAATCACCTAGGTTAGCCATGCACTCTCTATCATAAGGACATGAGGAAATAGCTTGTTCATTCTGGTCATTCTGTTAGTTTCCATTCACCGTTCAAAGTTCCTGTCTGGCCCCGATTCCCTCGTAAATGATAAGTTACCAATATTAGTTCAGGTTCAAGCTCCTTGACGTGGTTTTTTATGGTCATCCATGAGCTTACAAAGTTGGAAATGGTCGATCTCAATGCCTCTGTTCGGTCTTGCCAAGTTCTATCATGAAGCTCTCCCCAAGGGTCAGACTCCCCCAGACTGTCACATGTTAATGATGTGCAACTACAGGATGGCCAACTCCCAGAGCGACCGTTAATCTGTCACAAGTCACTATGTTATGTTTTTGACTTCACTTCCATCGGATGAGGGTGGCTCAGCTACGACAACCTTGGTCCCTGTGGCCCTCGCCAACGACCTTAATCACACAAACAAGAGTTAACTCTTTTGTGACGTATTCTGGCGCAAGTTCCCTTATTGGTGACACTCGAAATCTTTAATTACCTGCTTCATGTCACAGGAATGTAAAGATTTTGGGCGTTGCTGTCGTTATTCGATTGTTTGTTATCAAAAGGTATTTAGGTACGGGCATGAGGTAATGATCTCGCCATAATCTGCCTTATCCTGCACATGATACACGAACTTATGTGGCTTTTGATCTCTCCTCCCGCTATATGAACTCCGTGTTATGCACTTCCGGTATCCTCCTGAGTTTTCGACAGCAGATAAAGACATATTCGGCATTTCATCATTTAAATATCAATTTGATGCATGCTACATCGGGGTAGAAACTCTTTCCCCGACTGACATTAAACATGCCATAAATCAACCAACATGAACATGAAAATCTGTTTCTCCGAGTATCAAATGTCATTATTTATTAAAACAAATGTCTCCACAAAAGACAATGGACGATCCCTCGTCTCCGTGGTCATGACTTAAATATTCTGAACTCATTAAAGCGATACTAGGAGCAGTGTTGGCAACTCCGTCATATTTCGATCCCATGGTATTCCCTTATTTTGATGAATAATTGATGCACATCTGTAATTGGATGACAAATAGCTGATATGGCTCATCTATTGTTCTTTGGAGTCTCAAATGGATACTACAACAGCTTGGTGAGCATCGAACACATTGCGCATGTTAAACCAAGGCTGGGAGAGATGGCAGGCTAGAGGAAATATGGCCAGTTTGAAAGCTGATGAAAAATGGCTTTCAATGAAGGAAGGAGTACCGGTTGACATGAAGAACTTTCAACCAGGCAGCACTACCATTGTTTTCTGCAGGGACTTTGAGAGCTTTGTTAATATAAGATCGGAGAGTATGGGAGCAGTGTCCTAGACCTTCATCGTGTTTTGGTCGATGTTTGCTTTTGCGAATCGAGAAATGAACGAGTTTTTATACATGTAAGATAAGAGCATATTAAATGATTATGCATCAAACTGGACTGCTCCATTGTTAGTGTCAGGTTATCTCGGCATTTACGTCTGGCTAAATGTGTTTGTAATTTCGGTCTTGAAATAGTTGGACCTTTGTTCTAACACTTATTTAGTGATTAAGAAATGCGATTGATGATAAATATTTTTGATTTTTCATCACAAGTTTGACCTTGCACGTGCCATAAATTACATTTCAGAATGAGCTCCCACTTAATGAAATAGATGGCCATTAATTTGCCATAAATACAGGCGATCTTATCGAATGAGATTTCAACACACTCTTATTGGGTATAAACAGGAAAACTCCTGGAATGCTCTAATTGAGAGGCTGATACGAATATGTATATCAATGCTTTAGACTTTTTATAATGACAGACATTCAGTGACATACTAACTCAGTCATTTCTTCTTACACTCACCACGGTAAATGCTTTATAGAACCACAAATGTCAGTGACGATATGTAAAAGCCATCTAGGTAAAGCACCCGTCTCCTTGATTCGGGGGAATGAGATTAATGAATTGGCGAGCTAGAAATACTAGAATTGAAGGACAGGGACACAATACCATATTCTACTCTCTATTTGACACTCATGCCTTAAAGACTTGCCGTCGAATGATAGGACCGAGCTCCTCTCATATAGAACCTTTCTCCCCTGGGGCCGGTCATGACGAATTCATTGCGTTATAGACACATTCATCTAAATTGAAACATGTTAAATATTTGAACATCTCGACTGTATTCCTCTGTTTATATCTCATTCAACAGATGGGAGAATTTAGATAGACTATGTGATCAGCAATAGCATAACTCGATTAGGATCGCTCTCGTATGATATTGAAGTGAATCTGGTGCTCTCTGTATATTTGTACTCTAGTTTTTTTCACTGGGTACTTCTTCTAACAGTTTTCGTTCACGACGCTTCGGACAATCGACACTTTACGTTGTAAAGTGTCTAAATGACCCATTGTCCCAAGAACATACTAGATACAGGTATATACACGTGTTGTGTCACACAAAGAAGGGATTAGTAATAGACACACAGAACTGCTCAATGCAAATGGTCAATTAAAGGACCTTAAGCTGTTAGTATGAAAAGGCCATTGTCTCTGTTCAGAGAGGGCTTGTGTCTCATAACATGCCATTCAATGATCTGTTCATTGCTTTATCAGATAGCTTACATATCTAGGATTGATTTCTATAGCTCAATGGAGAAGATTTAAAAAAGAATTCAAACCACAATGTAAAGGTGTATTGGAGTGTTTCCCACGAATGAACGACGTGTACATACAAATTATGTTACCTTGACTGGGATTCGAAGCCCAGATCTCTAGATTGCTGGCCCACTGTAAACCGTCAACCATCGAGACAGAAATGGTTCTCATGTTCATTTTCTAAAACCATATTTCCCTTAAATTGCCATTTTGAATGTGGAGAGGGTTAAATGAAAGCTCTTAAATTCCGTTACCATGTTTCATGTTTCCTGAGAGGTTGTACTTTGTTGTGTCAATATGTGCACATAAGAACATGTTTCATGTCAGTTTCGCGGAAGCACCCGAGGCTAGTACCATTCCATGAGTTACAGGAGACCTGCTAATTGCTACAACATTCGCAAACATGTATTTCTTCAAAGATCATACAAAGCTTTTGTTTCGGAAACTATTGGAGATGTTCTGTCATTAAATGTTGATGGGTTACATTAGCTTGAAGGCTTGTCAGTAAGTGTAGAGTAATTAGTATCGGATTTTTTCTTGTATTCGGAAGTAAAAAGTGGAAGTGGAAGTGTGGGATTTGAAATTAGACTACTGTTGATAGAAGACGATGGGGAAATCTGTTGGATCTGCCTCGTACATGGGGTATCAACCTTCGACATGGCGAGGGTCGCCCCTGCCCAGAATGACTATCAACGGCAGGGTAGTATCACTGTTGGCATTAGTCTAGCAGAGTATGAATTGAAACAAAACAGAAGGAGACAGCTTAGCATGCTAACCAAAACAATTTCCAAGGGATGTTTGGATCCTTTTTGCATTGGCCAGTATGACTGTGATGTCTGTTGAACTGATGACCACACCAATTGGCTGATTGCCTTTTCCCTGTGCGGATGTCCATTATTATGGAAGAAACTTGATCCACTGATCGCTTCTCATTTTGCTCGTGACATCTTGAGCCATATCCTGACCTTTTTCCTGCCCTTCCCCTGATGATCAGACCATCAAGTGGGTGGATCACAGGCTGCGGATGGTCAAATATTGCCTCAAATAGCATCGCCAATAGGAAATAGAACCCTCTATGTATGTCCACCTCGAGATGAAGAACCCAATGTTATGATTTGACCTAACTGAAAGTCCTGGTCACCAGAAATGTCTCAAAATGGTCCATGGATTCTGGTATGAGCATTCCAAGTTCAAGGTCACGGAGGGCGTTAGTCCCATTTCTTGTCCATCTGATCATTACTCACCTAAACCTGTACAGTGAGTTATTCACCAATGCCATGTCAGTTCTCTCCCTGTTCAGGGTCAGTATTCAGACCAAGTCCCGTGGGATTGATTCTTTTACAAAAGCTTATATGATCCACGATGGTCACATTGACCCTGAGCTACTGCTGGATCCAGTGTTAAGCGCCTTTTCCATCATCTACCGCCAGGCTATGTAATTTGATAATTGTTGACCAAGAGAGGGCCATAACAGGATCCGTGGTCTGTCCTCACATCCATCATTAGCTTTCCATTTATTATTCATTATTTTGTCTCGTTTTCTCTATCGCCACGTAGGTCTGTGTCAGAGGAGTTAGGGGCGTCCAGACGCGGCGAGCAGAATAATTCAAAGTTTGTTTCGACTATTCCTTTGGGTGAACAGGATACAGGATATTGCCCCAGGCACCTGCCAGCCGTATTTCCCGTTGCGGCATCATTGTGAGGAAACTGCCAAACGCAGCAGCCTTACTGAACAATTTAATGTTGGTCTATGTTGCCGGATCCACCCTGATGGCTTCATTGCCTGATGATATCTAAAACCCGGTGACATCGGTCTCCTTCCTTTCCTGCCTTCTGCATCCCTAAACCAACAAATACAGACCTTGCATGATCCTTCCCCCTATTCACACTGTCCTCATCATTGCCTGATGTTTGTAAGCTTTTAATTGACTTCGAGAAGTGACCCCACCTTCTATTAGCATCCCGTCACTGGAAACTGGCCTTGCTTGACATAACATATAGCTACGGATCTCTAGCTGCGCTTTGCTTTCGGCGGTATAGGGCTGGCAACCAAGTGGTGAAGGGTCACGTACATAGTATTTCCTTTGACAAACATCACCAAGCGACATTGGTTGACGGCGGCTGGATAAGAGTAAAACATGGGTAACATTTATATGACAAACTTTGATGGCCACATTTGCCAGAAATCACAAGAAGAACACCGAAGATCAGCACACCTGTGAATTGGGCAACATTATCGAGAAAGAAGAAACTGCTTAGAGGCCTTTCTTTTCCTTTAAACAACCCCACTCCTCATTTATATCATAACCCTATTGTTTCCTTATGTGACTAAATGTTTCCTCCCTTAACTACTCATTCTGTTCATGTATCTGATAGCGTTTATCCTACCTCAAAGCCAGCTATAAACCCAGTGATTTCCCTTGACGGAGCCCTTACTCTAACAAGAAAAGACAAGCCAGCAGATCATTTACGGTAACCCTAGCCTCTCCTGGTGCTCTCCGATAATGACCAAGCTTTCTTGGGAGACAGGAAGGAATGGTTGTTCCCTTTTCCTCTGTGGCAAGCTTTGTAAAAGCCGACTCCGACTAAACACTATCAGCTTTACGATATTTGAGATGTTATGTTTCCACGGCCAAGTAAGCTTGATGAAGCAGTACCTTCTGGGACATCACCGAAAGGTAACTGGAGCAGTTCTTTGTCATAGCCTGAAGGCTGTCGAATCATTGTAGTCTGCGTGTATTGATTCGGAAGGGATGATAATAGACCTTAACGGCAATGAGCTATTGGGGGATTTGCTTCTTTAATAATGGATAGAAAAAGAGATGGGGACAGGAGTAGGCCTACTCCTAACAAGTCGTCTTCTTATCTCCGGGCATTTTGCTTGTATATGGCTTTCTCGCTCTTCTCTAAAGATCACCATATAAACAGAGACCGCAGCAATAGCTTTCTCAAATGCCATGCTCGAGGCAATGTCTCCAAAGTCTTAGTATTGTTGATGACTGTTCTGGTGGCGTGGATCTGGTGCAAAGCTTGATAAGTGAGTGAAGACTAAGAACTTTGTGCAAGGGGAGTCGGGACCTGCTCTAAATCACAGTTGTCGATTGCTGTTTTGCATGTGGCAGTGTGGAAGGGTTTAACTGAACTGTGGGCCAGAAAGGTACACTTGGTTCCCGATGCTTGCATGAAGTCATGGAGTCCATAGGATTACAATGGTTTTCAGTCATCAATTTGTCTTGAGTCAAGGGAAGTACCTTGAACAATGTCTGAGAACAAATAAAATCACGATGAAAGAGAGAATGAGAAGGCAATTAACGTGGATAGCCCTGGAGGATTCTTTCATAGATCATCCTCACCCATTGCCCTTAATGAACAAAGTAAACCAGTGGAGACAAACCACGGGCCAGTCCAAGTCCTGGAGCTGGCTTCACTCTGAGCTAATTGGCATCATTGATAGAAAATGCTAATGGTAAGGATGGTTAGTCTGCATTGGAAAAGAACATCTGAGGGAATCTCACTTAGCGGCTAATAGAATTTTTGTGCATGGCATCATCAGGAATTCTATAATTGATTCAGGTTTGATTATCGTGTTAAGGCTAAAGGACACAATGGTGGCACCCTGAGATACTCGACGTTGCATGTACTTTCATTGTGTTGGCATATGTTCATCCCTGTTGTCCTTTTATGCCAACTTAGACTGGCCTGATTGGGATTCAAGAAGAACATCTTGGTCTGGAAATAACCCACCATATGTGTACCACCCTGAGGCGACTCTCCCTTGAGAATTCGCTGGGGATGTTTCCCCATTCCTTTCGAGGGCACATTTGACATGGTAAAGATGAGAAATTCAATTTCACCAAAAACACTGAACATTGTTAACGCGGATTAGATTTGTTGGTAACGAGATTTTCTCTCCCTAGACCTCAAGGTATGTGTCGGTAGACATGGTAGATCTCCATGCGACCTGGTTGACTCAGATATCGTCTCAGGCAAGATTCCTAGACATTGCCTGCCCCATACTAGATAGTATGTCGCTGATATTGTTATTAAAGCATGCAGTTGTCTTGCATTCTTGATGTACTACTATCTTTCGAGTGCTCATTACAAACCCTTGTAGTATGCAGAGATTTGTAATCGTTAAGCAGTGCCAAAATTGACGACATGGCTTCTCAACCCCTTTGTGTGCATTGCCCCAGGTGGTGAAAGAGAAAGCATGCATGCTTAACACGTTAAGGATTGTCAAGCCAGACATTGAGGATTAACATGCCTTGATATTTTAGGAATCCTAAAAAATGCCACAATGTCTGGGCGTGTTCCTGAATAAAACTTAATAGGAAGCGGACAATTGCATGTAGGAATCCTTACTCGTGTAGAATTTCAATCGATAACTTGTGCTGCTTTTTAAGATGGACATTTTTCTCCACCAGTCGCTGATTCTGAGCCGGAAGCTGACTGCACAAATGGCTAAAGACAAAAGAAGATGCAGCAGAAGCATTTTACACTGATACGTCGTTGTATTTCAAAGAAATTGAATTTTGGCACTGAAAGATGTTTATGTGTATGTCCGCCAAGATGAAAAAATAACTGTCATATCTTACAAAACAGCGTAATCCTTTATCAGTTAATTGTGTGCAATCCTCTTCTATCGCTAAGCTAGTTTATATGAGTTGTTGGGAGCTTCAGTGTGATCATACCAAGACTGATTTATTAAAATATAGCCATTTTGAGCCGAAATCGATACATTTCTCATTAGATCGCATTGATCTTGTCTTAGACCTGGTTCGGGTTTTACATATTCAGGTATTTATTGGTAAGCTTATAAAATATGACAGTAATTACAGAACATGATGATAGGTCTTGTGAAAAACTGCAAATCAAGGAGCAGAATTCAAGGAGCTCACTGACCTAATCTATTTCAACCATTCAGCTGCATTTAGGCTACAATAGAGGCACCATTTTTCACGTTGCGAGGAAGACTCAGTCACTGCCTTATCGTCATCAGTAGAAATTTCTCGAAGAATCTTCTATTCGTGTTGCGCTCACTCCATGATGTCTGATGAAAAGTGCCACTATAATTGAAATTTCTCAAGCCATTTCACATCAATCTCGAGGGACTGTGCTGAAGCTGGGTATAAAAGTGATCCCTTCGGAGACTGGAGGCAAATAATAGTGTTACTTCAGGTTCATTTCTTTGATTTGATCAAGTCAAAGATGAGACAATCTTCGTACTTGACTTCTCGCATCATTTGGTCATGGTGTGCGGGGGTTTGCTGGAAGCAACGAGTTGGACTGTCAATCAAGACAGTCATCACGGGACTGAGGGACCATTGCCATACTTGAATGATGGTTGTAGTTATTGTTGTTGTGGTGGTGGTAGTTATATTGGCAGTGGTGGTGGTGGTGGTGATGGTGTGTGCGTAGGAGGGAGTTGGCAATGGGGTCAGTCAAAGATAAGACAATAAACTTGTTCATTGGTCGCAGGGAGTACGACAAAACTGGAACTGTGGAGCAACCAGGTAAATTGCCAATTACGGCGGTCGCCATGATAATGGACATCCACAGTTGAATGAAAGAGAGGAGGCTGATCAGGTCCTTGCATGTTGTAACGGTAGCAGAGGATTGGTCAGTCCATTCCCCCCTTGGTCATTGCGCTTGTTATGTGTCTGGAGTATCCTGAATGCCCAGACCTGTTGAAATTAGCATAGCTCCTGACACTAACACCCACCAAGTGGAAGATATTGCCAGATCACTTAAAAGAATCAAATCAAGTAGTTTACCACAATCATTGGAAGATATGTTTGTAAAGCCATTCGTGATCTCAATCAACACTCGATCCAATCATGACAGCGATCCTTACCGCTTCTAACAAAAGACGAGAGTTGCACTGACTCATTCCTGATATAAAGATGAACTCTTCTCATGGTTTGATGTTATTTGAATGGATCGTTTCTCCTTTTCAAACATGCTCATCCTGTTTATTCAAGTATTCCCAGAGGATACCAGCATAACATTTAGAAACGCCAATGAGTTCAAATATTTGTCGAAGAAAATGACACTTTTGTCCTTTGGTCAAATACAGGATTTGCTGCTAACTCAAGATCGAAAGACCACAAGTTGATTCACTCGGTTTCTTTGATGCTATGATCTAAAAGGGATTACAGTGTATTTCGATCAATCAAAGTGGTGTCTAATCTTGACATCCAAGCCATTGACATTGCTTAAACTTTACTATCTTACGCAGGTGATGAGATGGTTTAAAACAATCGGAATCAGGTTGATGGTGTTTCGGCCATCAATCTCCATGTGTTCCTGGTGGAACATCGAAGATCCTCGACCACGTCACGTAATAGTTGGCGGATTCCACAATTCAGAAGTCGAGTTTTTGCAGTTCTCAGTAGATTCTTCATTCGTTATTATTATAGCATGCCTCAGTCACTTAGTGATTGAATGAAGTCACTCAAAGGGATTGATGTGACTCGGCTCGAGAATCCCATCAGTATTCTGTATCGAGTTCATTGAGCGTTTGTTTGTTTGTGAGTGTCCATGACTCCTGTCTGGTCCCTTGGACAGGAACTCCATAACAGGGATCAGAGGGCCAAGTCTTGAATCATTCTGGGAGGGGTTTATTTCCTAGGAAAGGAGTGTGGTTGATTTGGTCTTTTCACTGTCTAACGTCCTCAGAGGACCTCTGAGTCAGCATGGCAGCAACAGATACATCTAGCTGGAGATTGGAATTTTGGAAGAAATAGTCATCGATTGGTGCGGGAGCTCCAGGCTGGTAGGTTTTTAGTCTCGCCTAAGCCTTCCCCTACCCCAGCTCCATACCCGCGGAGAGCGGCATCATTTGTATAATGATATCCCTGAATCAAAAGGTCTTCCATAAAAGACAGGAAATTATGAAATCACAGCTGACCTATGTGTTACTCTGTTTAGCTGTTGAACTTCAAGATCAAATCCCTCACCTGATTCGTGTCTCGGCTGAGTAAAACATTAATACCTTATTTAACTCAAGTGGAGAAAGGAAATTGGCTCAAAGGAGTTCAAAAGTAGCCGTTGCCAGTCGCTGATTAAGGAAATCTGGCTTGGTAAATGTCTCCAGGGTCGTTCCTCAGGATGTGCGGTATCTTGTTGTCTTCTTTGATGCCGTAATCGCCGTTTACTTTGTGATCTTTTGCTTCAGGTGTCACTTGAAAGTATTATAGGAGAAGAAGTCAGCGTTAGTAGTTAGTAATGATTAAAAACAACGCAGAACTGAGTATTTCACTTTTATACTCATTACTAAAAAGTATTGCGCATTGCTCTTTTGATAGGTTTTATGAAGAAATTGATTGCGGCAAATTTGTCATGTTACAGATGAAAAAAATGTTCAAGTCCAAATTTTTTGACTTTGAAAATTTTTTAAAATTTTGAACTGACTGAAAGTTGAAAAAATTATTAAGTTCAAATTTTGTTTTCACTGTTTTTTTTTCTGCTCAAAATGAAACAACATCTTCAGTCCCAAAACTTTTTTGACTTTGAAAATTTTTCAAAATTTTGAACTGATGAAAGATGAAAAAATCTCCTACATGAACATCCAATAGACTTATGAATAAGTTCATCAATCTAATCATGCATTTTGTCCCCGGATTTTCCACTCATGTGACCACCCTGGTAACGCGACCATTCCACATCGGTCCCATGAGTGGTCGTGTTACCGGGGTTCCACTGTAGTAATATTGGCTGATGGCTTATGCGGTTAGCTTATCCAACAATATAATGTAAGCCATCTGTCTGTCGAATCTAATCTCGGTGGTGATATAATGTCTTAATGGTTTGACATGTCATTTGTAGTCTTGTTGCGACTTTATCAATCAGACGAATTTTAGCTATTCATAGACTGATTCGTGGAACTGTAATCACGAATCTGGTACTGTATCCAATAGTTCCAATAGACTTATGGCCGGGCCTTTGCCATAACGTCAGCCTCTCTGACCATTTAGTCATCACATCACCAATCTCCTCTATTTCCGACCAACTCCGAGTATCTATTCAAATTAATCATCAACTTGAGTCAATTTGTAATCATATCCAAGTATGTTCTATGTATTTACTGATGCCCCACAAGATACTCCATCACGGAGGCCCTGGTTTAGCTCATTCACAGGGCAGCCATTTACCTCGTGGTAGGTTATTTGTAAATGTTTGCTTTACTGCATACATGCCCTCCACTGAACACTGCCAGCAGTTGTTTTTTTACTCATTAAGAACACTTTAGACACGAGTTGCTATCTCTTTCATTCTTTCTTCCTACTTTTGCAGGATGCATTTAAGTACTCTAAATGACAGAAACTGTCCGCTTGCTTAAGATTTGGGTATTGAGTTAAGTCAAAATGGTAAAGATGATCATTCTGAAACGTGGGTCATCTACGCACAGCTCTGTCCCACAAGAAATTGTTCATCAGTGATAACTTTCAACCAAATACATCCATGGAGTTACTTTAGCTATTAGCTTATCACCAATTGATTGTTTGATTTTGCCTTATTGTCTGAAGATGAAGGTCCACCTCTACAGGAAGTGTTCTAAACAGTGCCAGTTGCACTGCAGCCAGTCAGTCTGGGGAAGATCAATATTTATGTACTCTAAATAGACTATGAATTACGGTCTGTTTAGGCCCCATGACATGACCCACTCCAGCCTGATAGGTGGTCAAGTGAGGCAAATATTTAATTGGCTGACAAATGGCTGATGAAGATACTGGCCATTGTTAGCGTCGATGATGAATCGTTCGTACATTGTAATGTCAACAATACCGTGACAACCTCAAGTTGTTTTGTGATATCAGTTCAGTTTTGTGTTGTGTTTTTTGTAGCTGGGTTTGCATGGGATGTTCCAACATGTGGGAAAGCGTTTCGATAAATTGGCGATAACCAGCCCTCGAGTCCGGCTCCCTTCACGATACTGACCTTTGTCTAGAGACTATAGAGAGTACTTTGTGGTGACGGCATTATACAATATCAGAGACGCTCAAAAACGTTTGGATTCGTATAACGTAATGACGTTTGGCGTATTAAGAGAGGTTTTGTTGCTTTTTTATTGCAGGAAGTGCTGTTGTATAAAAATAATCTGAATTTCTGTGACCACAGCAGTTAACAGTGGTATGTTGTTGAGATGAACATGTGATTGCCTTGAGCTGGGTTGAAGCGAGACACCTCCCTCGCCCAGCTACACCTGTCACACATGTGATTGCCTAGAGCTCGATTGTGAAGCGAGACACCCCCATCGCCCAGCTACACCTGTCCTCCCACCAACTCTAATCCAACATTGTTATTTCAGGAGACAGTCACAAATTGGTCCTGGTATCCCCCGCTATGACTGTGTCAATTTCTCGTTCAGTTTACCCGTGAGTTTCTTTTCAGGTTTGTTTGGCTGTGTAAATGTTTGTTTACTGCGTGTGTGGCTGGTTTGTATTGCCGTGGGGAATGTTACCTAGCACTTCCTGCCATGACTGGAGACATCCACTGGTACCTTCTAGTCTTTATCAGTGTACTGGTAAGACCAAAAACCAAGCATGACTGGAGCTCATACGCGTATCCCCAAATATAAGTTGCCCTTTACTATGACTGAAACCAATCCGTCAACAAAGGACAGTGTGCTCTGAGTTGCCTCTTTTTGTGCCTTCACGCAAATGCTCCTATATATGCATCGTTTCCATCCTCTCATCTTACTTACATAGAGTAATGCGTTGCTGATATTTCAGGTGTCACCAGTAGTCTAGGCATTTACCCTCTTCAACTATTTTTATGCAGTATTAATGACGACTTTGATAACTTTATCAAAATCGTCATAATGCAATATTTAAACTTCAGTGAATGTTATTAGAAATGTCAAGATATCACGATGTATGTGGTGACCCGCGTTAAAGTGTGTTTATAGCTCTAATCATTTTATAATGACTGTGTTATCAGTTAATGCCCATGTTCATATTGACGGGCCGTCTACCGTGAGGCTTGTTTGCCCATGTTTGGCCAGGTTGAACAGTGCTCAGGTCCGACTCTTCAACTGTCTTCGCCACATATATGTTTGTAGTCGCTCCTGGTTTCTGAGTTTGACAGTTTCTTTTAATATGTTACGTCTCATTTACAGCTCTCATGTCATGCAAACATCAGTGTACGTGTAAGGGGGGTAAAACATGAAGGTTTCGACGCAGCATTGAGAAAACTAGAGTTAACACGATCTGTAAGACATTTTGCCCTTAAACGGTTTGATATGACGTGAAAGTCCATTAGTAATGGTGTCTTACAGGTCAAGTAGCTTGACTGAGAGACTTCCAATATGTATATTGCCCATGCAGTGATGTCAAAGTGTTTAATCTTTGCTAAACTTTACGGGTGGGACGCTGGTGACCCAAGTCAAGTGATTGTTAAGACTGTAGGGTCAAAGAGTGAAGAGGCCTGTTTGTGTTTCTTAGCCGATCATTGTCACCTTTCCTTATTGACCGTCACATTCTCGGGAGAAGTCAAGTTGGCTAGCATTTCTTGTGATTTGTAGATCCTCTTATAGCCGTCTACAGAATGGTTTGCAAACTGGTCTCAAAGTAGCCTTCGTGTATTTCAAACAAACTACAGAAGGACGGTATTTCCGTTTAATTTTCTCCCACTTCGTTTGAAATAGTCCAATGTCTTCAAATTGACTTTGCATTTTAAGTGGGTAATTGAGCCATGGCTAATGGCGGACTGTGGTTTTTGATTAGGTTAAGCTATGCATTCAGCAATCTAAGATGGAATAAATGGTTGGGTAATGTGAGAAATAGCCTAGTCTGGACCCTGAATAAGTGATGATGCGTAAACATACTTAAAAACTGCGGTTAATGTTACCCTCTTGGACCATATAAAACCCCAGGTGTTAGGAACATCTCAAGTATATTTAGCTTCAAAACTGCCTTTAGTAGCTGTTGTTTTCCTCCCCTTCTCAAATGAATAAACCGACATCTGATTTCAGCTTGAAAGTTGAAGTGCCGAAACTTGATGTGAGAGTCCCAGTTTGTCAACACTGTCTTGTTCAATATTTGATTAAGCAGAACAGCAGTCAAATCCCATCGCTATAGATGAGGACATTTGATGTTTGCTTGATGCAGCTGCAGTTTATGGCAGTTGTCATTTTGTCACTGCTTCTCTGTGTCTTCTCTTCTAATGTTAAGATAAATGGAATATCGCAAGTCTCTGCTCATGCATGTACATGATGCTGGCTGAGACAGAATGATATCAATGTTTAAACAAGTCATACTAAGGTATTCTGATGAGAAAGCAATTTGCTTACAGAGATAACTATTCCTAGTACTCAGTGAATGCAAGTAAAGAGTTCAGTTCCGACATTTCCATCAGAAACATTAATCTAACAAGTTAATTTGACTTGGTATGTTTAACGGCCAGTAAATATTGATAAATTCCAAACAACTTGGCTATTGTTATGGTGATAATCGATATGTTTGACTTTTGGTGCCAATGGATTGTTAGTCAAGATAAATGGGTCGTAAAGTTTCGGTTAAATCATTGCTTAATGCATTGGATAATGAAGTTATTCAACTTATAAACATATCTTTAACCTGTCTAGCCAGGGTCAAGCTGAGTCCGAGATTATTTTCGATTGTCGTAATGTGCCCCCACCTTAATTTGGCGGTATGGGGTCTTCAATCTTGCTCCTTCTATTTCTGATTCATCCTATTGTGTCGTCAAACTAATACTTATAGTCCTCCCCATCAAGTTAACACTGACCAAAACAAGGCATTCTAGCTGAGAACTGCTGTTGCCATTGTAACTCTTCTGTTGCATCCGATATCAGGACAGTTGCCTCGAAGCGATGAAAATGGAGTATTTTAGAAGAGACTTTGTAAGCACTCAGAAATGCTCAAAGACAAACCTGAGAACTCCAATCACAATCGTCAATAGGCTCTCCCAATGCTACCTTGGTGCCTTTCTGTCTCGGAGAAAATGGCTAAATAACAATTAACGAATCAAATGAGTGCTTTCCCTTGCCTTAATTGCTATCTGATACACTTTCTTTTCCAACACCGAGTTCTTCTTTCCGAGTTGCTTTGATCGCTTTCAGCTCATTGCGCCAGATTATCGATGTCTTTTCCCGTCAGTTCCCGTCTAATAGATAGCAATTATTTCACTGCTAGCCTGGCTGTCTTAGTGATCGTGATGCTTCGATGCATTCTCAGTCAGAATTATAGAGAATTTCAGCTTTCATGTCATTTAACAAACTCTACATTTTACTTCAGCACATGCAGCTGGAAAGATATCTAGCTGCTCAGACTATTCGTAGTTGGTCACTGTTTGCAATGATATGAATATAAAAATTCATTGAAAACTCAACCCAATCATCAATCTTTGTAACTAATTTGTCCAGATGTGCGCCGCTTCTTATTTGAACACAGTTGCAACATTTTGCAACATACGTTTCTTTGCATTTGAATGCAAAAAGTTATCAGAGTATAAATTCTAGAATCACAGTAAAGGTTTGCTTCTGATGGAATGATCTTGATTCTGACATTTTAAGAGTTGAAAACATATCTTGTGTCAAAAACTAATTAAGGAGATCATATCCTTGATTATCTTGTCTCTGATATTGGTACACCATAAGCTGTTCATGATGTGGTTGTAATATCTTAACGCAAGATAGTGGTAACCATCTGTCACTTGGGATGATGGATTATTAGTATTGCTCGGTACTTGTTGCTATAGTTTATATCAAGTTAGCTTCGGGGTGAACGAGTTTCTTTTTAAGTTCCCTTAGTGCCAAAAGAAAGTTTAAGCCCCTTTTTTCATATTAATAGTGCATAGCCCTTGTGTTAGTAAAGGTTTACCTGGACATCTAAGGGTATGTTGGTCGTGGAGAGCGGTAATCACATTTATCTACTGTTAGAGATATATGTACTCATGGTGAACTTAAATTAGTAAGAAGTCATCCAAAAAGTTACAGGTAACTGTTGACACAACGTAGCAATGAACACGCACCCAATATTACAGATGGTCACAAATCATCTTAAGGATGATAAACCACATCCTATCTCCTCTTCTCTGAAAGTTAATCTCTGACGAGACATTGACCACGACCATCTACCTGCCGCCCCGGGCAAGCGAGCTAGATCTACTCACTCTGTCAACTTACTAATAGATATAATTACTCCAATAATCAATGCTAAAATGCTGACTCATTAGTATGGCCCTTGGTCAAACCTCCGTCGCCTTTGTTTGTGATGAACCGTGGAGTCTGGCCTATCTTGTTTACAGTAGCATCCTAGGAAGGTGATCTGATTTGTTTGATATCAAAGAGACTTGGAAGTCCCACCGTAGAGGGCGGACTGGCTTAAAGTTGCTGCGACGGCTGGTTTGAGGTCGATGATGTTCCTGACTGTGACAATGACGCATTTTGTCTCACGATGTAACAGTGACCTTCTTGGGATTACCTTCACACATTTTGTCACAGTTGATGCAGTTTCCTCTATGGTATGAACTCTCGCTCACAAGAGAGGGACGTTGACTGGAAGTTTCGATCGATTCCCAGCCAAAGGTTAACTTTCATTTCGTTGTTGGTGTAATATGTGAATCGGTCCTTCCTAAGATCTCTTAGCCATGCTTACGGATCTGCTCCAGACTGACATCAGATTAGTGTTCCACAGAGATATTAAGCTGAACTTTTTTGCAGTTTCCCATTTCAAATGGATTTTACCCCAAAAACAAAAGGATCAATTTCCACATTTGTTCATTCTTGTTTCTCATAAATCCCTTCAAGGAACAAGATGCTGAGCTACTAAATTAAAGTGTGAAAAATGCGCTTGTATTGTGTTTTGTTTCAGGTGTGATGTCATGGATCACGTTCAGCTGCCGATGTGCCTGAACATGATCTTTTTCCCATACCCTAATCACGACAAGAACAATCCTGCCTTGGGGTTGATGAGTAATGCGCAGTTTTACAATAATTAACAAGTCTGTTGGAAACATAATGGGTGAAATGCCTCCAGGGCTTCTCTTTCACGCCAAGACATCTCCAAAATTTCCGACTGATTTCAAAAAGTGAAAAGATTTTGGACAGCTTGTGGATTTCAGTTTGTTCTTGGAAACAGAATGACCAGTCATGTGTGAATTAGGTAACAAGACCTACATTTTTCATGTTTTCTTTTGTTTCATTGTTTGATATTCAAATCACTGCCTACTTCATTTACTAAGGGGAAACCATGCCTTCACTGACATTTGTTTTGGTTGGCTTCATGTTGAAAGAGAAACAAGTCATTTGCTTTTTCTTTCCGCCGTCGGATGCATCTTTGGATAAGGTCTCTACTCTCTCAACTTTCATGAGACTTGTTTCGGTTTTGAGCGGCAGAGGAGAAAACCTAGCTTATATATCCACGAGGTTATATATCCTGTGCTGGTTCTGTGAGGCTGTCTCAGATGGCAGTGTTGATCCTTTCCTTTATATTGGCTCTTCATCCTGGTGATGTTATCACTGAAGGTTTGGGTGTTCCTCGACCCATCCTTTAAGGAGTTTGTACGAGGTCCATGACAGGGCAAGATCCACTTGGTGAACTGTGTCTAACGTACAACTTCAGACCAAGACTTCACTATCACCGTCCTTTTCGACCGCAGTGCGAACAAATATTGAGCCGATTTCTTCAAAGTTTTTTCAAAAGATGGATGCTCATTACTGATGTCTAGATACCTAAAAAGTCCCAAAATAAGTCCCAGATCTCACTCATGATATGACTGCAAGAGAAGATCGACTTTCCCATGATCACAAACTTGATGACCGACGAATGATAAAGAATGAAAGACAAGTGATCTGCCAAAGATCACACAGCCGATGACCAAACGATTCCTTCTTTGTAGATTTGATAACCTCAAAAAGCACATCTACTTTTCCACCTGTACTTTCCCGGGGTACTTTCTCAATCCCCGACAAAAGCCCAAGGGAGCGAAACTACTTCGGTTTGGAGCGGAACCATCGCAATTCGTGCTGGGTACCTGCCTGTGTTGGTGATTGAACTGGAACTGGGTACCTTTAAGGAAAGTTCAGTGTTCTCAACCCATCGCCTGTGTTGGTGATTGAACTGGTACTGGGTACCTTTAAGGAAAGTTCAGTGTTCTCAACCCAACGCCTGTATTGGTGACTGAACTGGTACTGGGTACCTTTAAGGAAAGGGCAGTGTTCTCAACCCATCGCCTGTATTGGTGACTGAACTGGAACTGGGTACCTTTAAGGAAAGTTCAGTGTTCTCAACCCATCGCCTGTATTGGTGACTGAACTGGTACTGGGTACCTTTAAGGAAAGTTCAGTGTTCTCAACCCATCGCCTGTATTGGTGACTGAACTGGTACTGGGTACCTTTAAGGAAAGTGCAGTGTTCTCAATCCATCGCCTGTATTGGTGACTGAACTCGAACTGGGTACCTTTAAGGAAAGTTCAGTGTTCTCAACCCAACGCCTGTATTGGTGACTGAACTGGAACTGGGTACCTTTAAGGAAAGTTCAGTGTTCTCAACCCATCGCCTGTATTGGTGACTGAACTGGTACTGGGTACCTTTAAGGAAAGTGCAGTGTTCTCAACCCATCGCCTGTATTGGTGACTGAACTGGTACTGGGTACCTTTAAGGAAACTTTCTTGTCCAGAACCCAATCACTTCTTATAATTTGTCAAGTGAGCACAACATGCACCACAGGAACGTACTGCAATAATGCATTAGTCAAACACGGATTTACAATTTAGTGTGTCTGTCTCTGTGGGAACTGTTCGCGGTGGCTGCAGCCGCAGAGATAATAGGGAAGCCATGTCGTTAATATTTGGTACAAGCAGCTTCCACCTGTGCTCGATATTGTGACGGTGATGCGTAATTAATTATCTAATGGTATTGTCTACAGCTGGTCCAACTCTAATGCATTCATCAACCTGGGATATGCATTAAACATTCATTGTCTCCAATAGTTGATGGCGCATTTTGCCACTTAGCCATGTTGGCTGTTAAGCTTTGCTGAAAGAATGACACTGAACCATTGGTATATTCAAGCAACTGAGATGCTTTGAGATAAAACAAGAGATAAAAACTTAGGTCTTTGGTTGTGCAATATGAAAGCGAACACAATGTTCATTCTGTTCTTTAAGAAGCATGCTGTTTTTGAAAAGCATCCACCTGACCTCCGACATTGACATTGAAAATAAATAATCTAAGCTTGCCTGACACTGAAGGAATATGAAATGAACGTTATGCAGATTTTATTCAGTATTCAACCAGTGAGCATGCATCACAATAGGTTGTGGGGATTTGTGAAGCTTGTGTAACAATAGCTTATGGGGATCTATACGACTTTAAAGCAAAGGTGAATTTAATTCGATTCTCGTCACAGTCTTTTGAAATAGAAAAACACAATACCTCTCAACTAAAACTTAAGGGTTATGCAACAATCTTTGTTCCAAGTGGTTTGAGCGGCTTTTATTTTTATTGTAGTCAACAATGCCTCTTAGAATGAATATGGCCACGTAATCGTGTGGTCTCATTGACTTTTGTTAATTTTGAATGGTAGAGTAGACTGCATTTATCGTTCTGTCTGGTTTCGCGTGCAACATAGAAACAAAAACAATTTGCAGTGGTGAAACCCTTTGGGCATGAGCCTGGCTTCAAGAATATATAACTGTCCGCATTTCAGTGCCACTGTCTAAAGACATAATAATATATCGCACACAGTGGCTGGTGAATACTCTTAACTCCAGTGATGAGTATCATCATGTAAACCAATCAAAGAGTTAATGCACACACCATTTCATTTCACATATTGCTCACTGATCATTAACTAATGAACTGGTTTTCTTACCAAAGGTTATGCGACAGTGTTTAAGAAAAACTCATCGCCATCAATGACATCCTTACTATAGATCTATGAATAGAACACATCTTGCAATTGGTAGGAAAAACGTCTGATATCAGTTGTGTTCGGATTTTGTGGCATATATTAAAATAATGCCTGTTGCCTCGGGGCTAATCCTGAATGACATGAAATGCTTAAAGGATGCAACAGTGAGATACTCTTGACAGATCCCTTTGTCTGACTCGGCTTACTCCACCCAGGTAAATAAATGGTACAGTTCAGAAATGCTCAGGTTATAGCCATTGAGCGTGGACTGAGAAGCTTATCTGTGGTGTTCTGAAAGTTTGATGACTCGTGGGGTTAACATATGAAGTCAGATGATATTCTTTACAGTAGTTGATATCAGACTGTAAATAACGCACCCCGACACAACTTTAACCTTATCTAAAATAATTTTCACCCGACCAGAATTGAAATCATATCATGTACCTTTGTCTACACATATCAGCTTCTGTACCTAAAGTATCACAATACAATATGTGAGGCATGTATCGATTAAGCCGTGTAGCGTTTGATGTCCGCTACAAACAAGACCTCGCTAGCAGAGCTCACCTTATACCTCAAAGGATTAATTGGCTGTCTCCTTAAAAGTACACCTGTAACTTTCTGATTGGCTGTTTCCTGCTGTCAATCTCTGGCCATGGATCAGTTATCCCCAGCAACAGGTAGGTTTGGGTATCGGTGATTTAGTCTCGATCATCTAACGACTGACTTGCTCGCATTGGTATCTTCTGATCATCTGCATGGTATTGGATGTCTTATACTCTCGACTCGTCCACATTGTATTATTTTCAATGCATGTAGTTGTAAATCGAAGTTGTCAGGAAGATGACGACCTGATTACTGTTGAGGCAGTTTCATTTGACGTAATTGCTGAAGCGCTGCTGACCAAGCTGATGGTGGTTGGGCACACGTTTCAACCCACGATCTAACTACGGTACTGTTCACGACTGGTTACTCACATGCATTTAGCATGACAAGACAAGTGTTGCTTTAAAGTTTCACCCGTGTGGTGGGCATCAAGTGATTAACGCTGATTCACTTTATCTCACGCTAAGATATTGGCATTGTGCCGTTGTGTTACTGAGTAAGGCTAAGATAGCGACCCTTTCAAAGGAATTATCACGCCAGTCAGATGTCTAAATCCGATCCAAATGAAAGCAAATATAAATACGAGCAAATGTCCAGTGATCTTCAAAGAGAAAGTTGCTCCATTCACCGTTTCCAGAAAGGTTATCTTTCATATGTTGAGATTTCCATTCGGTGCATGGAGATATTGTTACTTCACCACATCAAAGGTCTACTCTTTCTTGCTAAAGAAGTTGAGGGGGATTCTGAAGGAAACGACTTCAATAATGGAAGGTCATATTGCGCTATTCTCTGCCTCACTCATGAGCGTTTCTTATTGTTTTTCTCAATGGTTGATGTGCAGTAGAGTCACATGTAAGAGGAGTCACATAGTCTTGCTTAGTTCATTCCACTAAAGGCAAAAATATATCAACGTCCCTCAGTGACATTACCATGAAGTTCCTCTGGTCATGACTTCACCGCAAATTATCACTTATGTGATTGACTTTGCATGTTTACAACAGTATTTTTCTGTTGCTGAGTGATTTCCATGTTAACCATACGCCCATATATTCACGCTAGTAACACTTGCACATCCTTAGTAATTGCTCAGGGGTGCTAAACTGTTGCATTCCGGATGTTATCAAGATCCTGTTTGTGAGTATAAACCTTTGAAAGTTTTCTTACGTCCCTCCTTCCAGAACAGTATAGTGCTACTATTGTTTCACCTAGTTACCGAAAAAAACCCTCACAAAGTTAACATGTTTGACCCATTGACGTCTTACCTGACATTGCCATTCTGCCTGCCACTGAAGGTCTGTATGTCAGGTTTTTCTGCATAAGTTACTTTGGTGAAGCTGAGCAGTAAAGGTTACAAAGTCAGTAGGCTTAACGTGCTTGACCTATGAAGAAGAAAAAAAGTGGAAGGTTACTTTATGTGTCATGCTTAGAGAGCATCACTGCACGACCCACTCCCAGTCGCGGGCCTTTGTAAGATAAACCTTTTCGTTTTTGACTGCAACATGACCATACCTAAGATACTTCAGTTTGCACCGCGGTTATTTCCGTTCTCCATACCTTGAACCACTTCAAGACGATGAAACAAACAAAGAATTCGTAAGAAAGGGAACAACCTGTTGGACCTGCTGGGTACCTATTACATCAATCAAACGTCGACCCGGTGGCCCCGCTTGTTGATCAAATCAAGACCGAATTCATGAAACATGCAGCTCAGCAACAACCTGTTGGAATGCGAACAGGTAGCAGTGACAATTTGAAACACCTGAGCCAATCTTGATCAATCACTGCAAAGCAACAACAATGATGTACAAGAGTGACGAACAAAGTGTGTTGCTGAAGAGTACAGCTGTGTTTCGGCATGCTTCGAGAGGTTCGTGATCGCATCCAAGTTGTTGTTACGCATACCTGATAAGAAGGTGATTTCAAACATCTTGGTTAGTAAAGTTTACTACGTGGGTGTTGTGTGTACTGTTACTGGTTCACACCACTGCTCTGATCTGTTGAAAACAATGAAGGAAAAGCAGGCTAGCCAACTTTACTCGCAATTGAAGTTGCGGGTTCTTTTAAAGAGAACAAGCAGGAGACTATGCTTTTCTTCTAGGTGGTAGGCTCTTCTTGAAACAAAACTACCTGCTCTCCGAAGGGAGGTAATGAAGTAAACTACTTAAATTACGAACGAAATAGAAGAGCGAGGTAGCGATGGCATTGGCTTCAATGGATATATGATCCTTTTGCACTAACCTTGCTGCAGTTTGCACCAAAGTCTTAATGCTGAGATCGATGCGGTTAGAATGTTAATGACAGTACACTCGCATTTGAACCCTAAGTTTTCAGAGATAAAGGAAGAAGCCTACTTGGACTGACCTGCTAATTGCGAACTCATCCCTGATTCATCTTCCATCGATGTAATATTTGAAACAGTAGGAGGTTGTGTTTGTTCTATGGGGTGGTACTTGTTCCCTGGTCATCGTCGTATTTTAGGTTATGTCAATTCGGTGGTGTATTGTTTAAGATGGCCACCCGTGCTTGGTTGGGGTGCGAATGGATAGGTACTTGTATATGGAGAAGCTGCCTAAACTTTGAGTGATACAGTGCAAAGGCCTTATTGTCACAAGCAAAACATCATGATACAATACGCGTATGTTGTCTATTGAAGCACTCCTGAGACTATGATAGAAATGGTGAGCTACAAGTGGTTTTGTTGGAAACACCTTGTGTGTGAAATATCTCAGTAGCCAGGCATGGCCGAGTGCAGTGTAAATACTTCTTCCGAGAAACACTCAGAATATCCCGGGACTGGAATAGCTATTGTTGCAGCACTCGAGGCATCTTGATCTTTCATTGGTGCGGTGTTGTCAGAAGGCAGCGATGCGCAATGTTTTACGAATTCCTTGTCCAAGTCTTCATGAGCTTGCATCACCTATCGGTCATATCCACTATCTGCCCCGGGCTGACATATTGAGATACAGAATGCTAGCTAGCTAGAGTTCAGTAAACTTTTCGTAGCCAGAGGTTAGAACATGATAGCCTTCGATAATGTTCCTGTGGCACCTCCCCAAAGGAGCTCTAATGACGATAGCGCAAAAATCCATTGAACTTCTCACCTTCAAAGAGGGAAATAATTGCACGTAATATCGATCAGATATTGGGTATTGATTTGTGTATTGGAATAGATCCGTATAATAGATTGGGTGAGGAACAGGGATGGTGGGGATACTGGTACTCTTCTTCTCTGTCTTTATGTTCACCTAAGGCTTGTCCTTCCCTTCTCCGCACACAGATCGGTGCGGGTCAATTGGTGGCCATACTCTGTAACGCTGATCTCAGTTTTCATCGAAGCCACTCTCCTCGCGAAGAATAGACTAATCCATCGCTGCTGTGATGCTCACCCCTCCTAAACAGGCAGTTCAAAAATAACATGGAAAACCCATGTGCGACCATTGTAACTCATCTTCACTCTGAAATCCCATACTAGTATGAGTTGGATGAAATGAAAAAGGATAAAAAAAGAATACACTAGCATTTTCTGTCTGTTGGGACTAATTTGAACGGCTAGATTTAGAATCAGACGCATCCACAGAGAGTGGATAGTCTGACCAAGTCAGTAGATGGTGGTGAAACGAGTGTGGTATCTATGAATGGGTCCATTTCGGCCGGCGTTTCGGGAATACCCTGCACCTCTCGGCTCCAGGCTCTTAAATGACAAGATGCTGGATTTAAACAAAGTGGTGGCGTTTTTTTGCAAAACAAGCGACTTCTCTGATATTAATACTCATGCTCAAAGTATTGATCGCTTCTTCCAATTATGAACTCAATCATTTGCAGCAGGTTACAATGTTTGTTTGTGATAGTTAAGAAGGTCATGTCTACTACCAAGTCTAGAATTAGTAGTAGACAGAAAAGCCTTAGGCTCTTCGCTGCCTTTTGATCTATAGAAGCTTTTGCTTTATTGTCCTGAGAGTCTGGACTATGTAACTTAAACCCCTTTCAGTTTGCCAATTAAAACTAGTTTTTTTCCATTGGCTGGCGAAAAGGTGCAGGATGCCCTTAGGATTCATCTTAAACGGTGTTATCAATGTTTTTTTAGGAACTAAACTGAATTTGGTTTACAGCTAGCTGGGTTCGCTAACATTAACTGCTGGAATATGTCACCCTGTACGTCCGATTTTCTTAACCGTACATGACGGATCCAGTTGGCCAGTGTATGTGAGCCAAGCTTTCTGTTTCTTCCGCGGGCATGAAGACTTTTGTAAGAAGGGTAGCGCCATGTTATGAACATCGAAAGTTTACGCAGTTTTAAGGGTATGGCATGTGTGAAAGTTTTAGTAAATATCACTTATATCTAAAGGAATAAATCACCATGTTAATCTAAGCAGCAACTAAGTCAACCTCAGATTTCCACACCAACACAATGCTTGCCAAGCTTATGATACATGCATATGTCCGAATGCTATTGAAAGGATGAGTTGATTTCTGCCATGACTCTTGTTCTTAGGCTGCAAACGATGGCTAAAAACTATCTAGCACTTGAACATGCTTAATTGTTGAATCAGAAAAACCAAAGACAGCAAATCACATGTTTAAAGCTCCAAGCTTCTTTTGAACTTTCTAGTTGCTTCAGTAGCTTCTCTTGATTAAAGGGTCCTAAAGTATCTCCGTAATCACCCCGGCACAAAGCTACATTTTTATGCCTCCATTTGTAGCTTCTCTATCATGCCATCAGCCGAGTAGCTGATGTTGATGTTGCTGCTAATTAGTAAGCGCTCTCATTAGCTAATTGCCCTAGCTGATCTAGTAAGTATCTCACATCCTGGGTGATGATTTGACGGATCTGTTCAATTTAATGAGAGTCTTTGACTCGGACATCTTTTCACCATTTTCTAATATCTTGAAATGCTACACGGTGATTACTTCAATAAAGTAATGGAGTCGATGAAGGAAAAAAAAGCTCCATCAATCTTGAAGTCAAGTGGCCTGTGATTTGATTTTGTTTGATTTTGTCATGAAACGGCTGACAGAGCTTGGAGACTAGGCTTCATGAAGCGGGTTGAAAGTCTAATGGATTAAATTGATAATTGATTGTTTCAATTAGTCAATACTCAATCTTCTAATATTGGCACCACCATGTAACATTTGCTTAGTCGTTGAAATCAGTTTTTCAGGCGTTGTGATATACTTCGCAGTTGATTAATGTTGTACAGTTCGTGATTGTATCAGTAGTTGTACTGTAGTGGTTAACTTTATCATATTTGTATCTTGGTGATCATCATAGGTTACATGTGGCCCTCATAGACCATGTAGCCGTCACAATGTCTCATCGTGCCCTTGACAAGAATATCTTATATGTTTCAAGCGTAAGGAACAGCTGAAGCCTCTTCGCCCATGTTTTTCTTTGAGGACAGAAGGCTTTTCAGTTGGTCTTGTGACATATCCGTGTTGGTGTACAAAGTGAACATGTTTGAACTTAGTACTTGCTAGTTTCCTATAATGTTACATGTGTATTGTTTCGTGACTTCAGTGCAACCTTTTGTTTCTGCTGCCGAAACATGCACCCTGATTACCAAATAGAAGAACCTTTCCTCAGTCAACCTTTGCTCACTTGAGTCACACTCCCTTTCCCAAGGTCATAAATTACCCTCTAATGTCTGAGAACCTCTCCATGCTTGACCATCTACGGTGATCTAGGTGATGAACCGGTTCCACTGTCTGTTCACCAAGCTGGCAGGTTGACCATGTGTCTTTCCCAAGTGGCCAGTGAAGGCATCTTGGCGGTAGCACCATTTGTCATGGTGCGTGCACACTGGCATGAGAGTGGCTCTTTTACAATCCTAGTACAGCTCAAAATGAACCAACATCACGAAAATCATCAGTCCAAAAACTTTTTTGACTTTGAAAATCTTTCAAAATTTTGAAATGACTAACTTCTGAAAAAATTTCTCAGACACCAAAACAGTTTGAGATGTGAGAAGATGAGTATTGTTGTTCATAGAATGGTGAAGCTCTTTATTCGATATAGAGCTTGGAGTTATTGTTTAACTACAATATGTAATATCCTTTTTCTGGTCTACATTTCGTGAAGGGGTAAATCTTTCGTTTAGTGGTTACCTAGAATTTGATTGGTGCTAAGTTAACCTTTCTAAAAAATGATATTTCGAGTTCACGAAGAAGCATTGCATGGGCACAAAATGTTATTAAAGGTTATAAATGAAATATAAGTGAAATCCTTCTCTTGTCAAGCATGTCAAGGAGATGTACTAAGTTAACAACTCCGTGGACCATTTAACAAGCCAACTCTTCCTTCATCTAGGATGCTGCCTGCCAAAACGAATCCTCAGTGGTTTAATAGTCTCTCATTTGTATGCAGTCCACCTTCGCTTTCTCGACTTGTCCACTTAGTTAATGGTTAGGCTGAAGGTGATATCAATCCTAGCAACTTGATCGCTACTATTACAACACCATCAATGTGGCGTGTGGCCATTTCCAGGATGAGAAAGACGGCCCTGTAATGACCACTTTAACACTATAAACATGATTAGCTACATCTGGAAAGTCGAAATGTGCGTTTTAGCAAAATGGAACCAAGTGATGACCAAGACTACCTCTGTCTTGAACCTTAACAAGCAATCGAACTTTATCTGTAGAGTGGAAATGGTTTGAGATGTTCAATCTTTATTTTTTGCACAACACACCAGGATGTTCAGCAACCATATCAACTTTTTTGCTGGTTCATAACCTAATGCACAACGGTGTTGACGCATTCCGTTGTAGTTGGTCATTAACTTAACAAGGAGTGTCCGATGTCATTGCTATGCTAGGCATGGTATCCTGATGTTTCAAACATTGTCATGGCTCGGCAACAGCCATTAGTGACAGCAACGGATGATTTCTCAATCTCCCTAAGAATGGGAGCCATGCTTTATATTCCTGGCGAATTCCCCGTCTCGGCTTTTAGATAAATGGCTTTAGAAAGGTTCGACTTGCTTCTATCCAAGTGATGGACTATTCTTTTTGTCTTGGGCTGGCTCATCCATGGAACAATACCAGCACGTTTAGCAGTAATGGGGCACCTCCTCAATGCTCCTCGCTTGCTACAGTTAGGGTAATGGAATGCAAGCCACACCTGAACATAAATCATTTGATTACAGTCATTAGACCTTTAGACTCATTGATGACATTTCATAAAGCTGTATTAAAGCACAATATAGATTATCACCAATTAGTCACTTTAGAACAGCCCTCACTTGAGAGACCAGGGGGAAGTTGGCGAAACATCTGAAGCAACATTCGGCACAATCCTAGGAAACCTTTCATCTGGCCAGTTGTAATCATGGACATGAACATAGCTGTTCTCAATCATGGTCTTCTTTTCTTGTTTGGAAAGCCTTTTGATAAGTAGAAGTTCCATTGCAACCGCGAGATAGCAAAACAGTGATTGGAAGACCCAGGGCATGTACATTCCACCACACTCTAGCAAACCCCATACCTCAACTATCATCGCAACATAGGATCATAAGTAACCGCGGTGAACTGTTTTTACCAGCCATACATAATTCATTGTCACAGCGAAGGTTATCGATCACTATCCTATAATTAGATTACCATGCGAGGAGAGCAAACAATTTCAACTAATAATCGTGACGTCGGCAATTACCGGTGAATTAACGATCCTCAAGAGTCGAGAGCAGCATTAATAATTTCCATGTCATATCCCTTCATGGTTTAGAATCTCATTACCTAGATGTATGGTCTTATCTACCTATGGCCACTACACTTAGTTGACCTTCTCTTCCTGAAGGTCGTCCTGTGCAGAAATTCATCATATTAATCACTCATGGGACACAATATTGACTCAAGTTTTGACTTAATTGCCTAGGAATTCAATTAGCCTTAGTGTCTTATCTAGATGTTCCTGGACAGACTCGTCACTGCACTGTTTGATGATACCATCAATGACGAAGTTCAATGACAGATATATCATCTACTTTGCTGGATTGATGTGGTTCTATTAACTTCTTTACTTTTTTCAGACGTGTAGCCATGTCCGGCAGGATTCCAGATTATCGGATCTCTGGACATGGAAGTATACCAGTCGTGGACTTAATAATTTTTTAACTGTAATCTGCCTAATGAGACGTCTGTGATGCGGAGGTTTTGATGAAGATACAAACAAGACTTATACTGCTATTCGTCTACTGGAAACATCCTTGAAGGAGAAGGGCCAAAACATAAAAGTTTTGTTCTCTAAGACCACTCCTCGGGATGTACCTCTTGTTTACAAACCCTAGTGATGTGTGCCATGAAATACTATCTCCTTTCTCGTCTCCTCCACGCCACTATCGATTGACTGCTCATTACTCGCTGAGTCGGTGCCTTATCTTCCATGGACACTATTCCAATAGGTAACCTTCCTGCTGCTGAGGTCAGTGGCTTAAGCAACTCATCAGCCCGATCTCCCTGAATGTCTACTAATTGATTTTATCATTAGCCTTCTCACACTCTTCATAATGGGTTAGCTGAACTAGCTTTCATTCTACTGCGTCTTTAGCTTGCAAAGAGGTTTGGGGGAATGTGATGCTTTTGTTTCTCAATTTAGCTTTTGTTTTGATATGGCAGTATTGACAGTTTTGTGTGCTGGAAAGAACTCTGCTGTTACTTTCTCTATGAACTGTTGTGATGTTCCTCACTTGGGAGTTTGGCGAGTCGATCAGGAACCAGCCACGACTTTCTTGTCATGAAAGTGGTAATGTTGATTTCATTTTGGCTGTGCACACAGCAGGTGGTTTTGACAAGCCCTTTTTCTTTGCACCATCCGTTCCACGGTAATTGACAAGTACTAAGTGATTTCCACCAACGCATTGATGAGGTCTTGATAGCGGTTATTGGTAATAACAAATGGAGATTGTATTAAGATAACTGGAACATTAGCAATTTAGATTGTTATCTAAGAAGCGGCATTTATAAATCAGTAAATGATTTATGGAGCAGAATAGGCCTCCACGCTTATCGGGAATGGTTGAGTAAAGCCATTCAAAGAATTCAAAACCATTTTGTTCGGAATGTTGTTGATTGTAGGATTACAATATAGGCCTATTGTTCACTGTGCACTTTGACAGCGATCATGGCACACCATTACATCATCACAAGCAGCTGACATGAACTGTTTTAGCACATTAGACTTGTTGCCTGAGGTAATCAAAACATACGAAATTCATGCAAGTTTAAAGCAGGTGGTCGATTGACGATTATTCTGCCGCTTCCTTTCCCCAAACGTTGGACGGAAATGAAGCAGTATAACACTATGGTGTTAGATACGGGCAGCTGAGATCTGTCCGGAAGCATACGTCGGCAGTTTCAGTGAAATACTTGATGTAATTCTATGCAGTTAGTGTTTACTCTTTATGCATCAGCGGCAGTGTTAACTTTGCATGCCATCGCTTCATTGGTTTCTCTAGGTCATTGTGTACCAAATATTCCCGTACGCCTCATGTGTTCTTTTCAAAAGTTTATTCTCTTGAAATACATTTCGAGGTGGATTCGCTCACCATTCACCATTCAAGCCAGTGATCAGTTCTTAAAGTAGTCATTACTCCATGTCGTTCCACTCCTTTTCTATAGCCTCTAGCTTGATACCAAAGGTGCAAATATCCCTACAGCCCTGGGTAATGATAGAGCGCGGCAATGCTTTTTGCCCTGATGGCAGGTGGGCTAGGTCTGATATGTGATAGCGATGATGCCAGATCCCAGCAGCTACCCAGCTTAGATGTTGACTAATTGGTAAGGGATATGAAGGGATGGCGGTACAGCTCGAGGCTCTGTGATAGAATGTAGAATCAATGTGAAAGGCAATAATGACTGGACCATCTTTTTCCTGGCGGGTCAATGTATCTTTACCCAAATACGTATCGTTTTGGTGTAACACGACGGGAGCACAGATCAGGCCATTTTGGTGCCCAGCAATAAGTTGGTCAGAAATCATCATAACCTGACTGATCCAGTCGAGCACAATCCTGCCATTGAGAATTCAAAACCCCTAAACCCATCCTTAAGTATTGATTCATTCAAAGCTTCTAAGTTTACCCGATAATATGGTTGCATGTTGATAACATTACTTCAAATTACTGGAGTCAATCACATTCGCATTAACTTTTCATACGTCTACTTCGCCTCATCAGAGCTGCATGCGGGATGACTTGAGATGAAGATTGATGACGTCTAATTGGCCGTACTCACCTGAGTGTATCCAATACTCTTCTTTCCTTCCCAATCACTGAATGAATTCAATATAAGTTGGAGGTGACAGTATGCACATTGGAGTACTCTGCACTATTCTAATTTCATTTCCAATTCAAACATCTGAACCTAATCCTTAATGTCCCACATTTCTGTACTAAGCTTGATAGATATGGGTGAAACATGCAACGAACTAATTAAAGCAGAACATTCTGCCTTGGATAATTTGTGGGTATGTCATGAATTATGAAGCAATATTGAATCTCGATCATTCTGATGCTTTCCATGATCGTTGCCTTCTCATGATTCCACTCTCGTGTCACCATTCTGTGTGCAGCAGGCTCTTCGATTACTGGAATGCTCTAACTGTTGAACACTTCACTCCCAAATTCTCAAGATGATATATTGTGTAACCCGCAGTAAAGCTCTCAAAATCTATTTGCAAGTTAACGATGTCCATTTTCCTTAAGCAAACCAACCCGTTGTTTTCAAAAGCAAACCAACTTCTTCTAAAAAGCTGACAACATTATTGGCATCTCAGTTTCGTCTGGTGTACTCAATTCCTTGTCGGGTCATTCTTGAGAAGCCTGAGAGAGTTGTGAAGCTAGTCGAAGGCTTACGCTTCTGCCTTATCTTTGGCTAATTCAAATACAGTCAAAAGCAATGTGTCCAAATATTATAACCATATTGCTGAACGAGGTAGGTTGGCTAACATTGGTAATGAGCCAATGGCTATGAAAGTCTTTCACAAATAGATGGTGATCAAGTGTTGGTTTCTTGGTCCAGCCTCAGATAAATGTGTTAATGAAGAGTGTTACCTCTCCGGTTCGTAATCATGCTAAAGTTACTTTAAACTGCATCCTGGAAGCGTTATCAAATGATCCTTAGCTAGAGCTAATCTATAAAAGAAGCTGTTTGCTTTAATTTGAAAGATCTTACGCCAAATTACTTTTGGTAGCTGGTGATGAAGCATATGCTGAGTTTACACATATCTCATGTGAGGAAGGAGGACACAGCTTTGTGAAGTAAGCTCATTAGCTGATGGAGGTGAGAAGTGGTCTGCTGGGCGCTGCGTGACTCCATCGCTTGGTTTCCTTGAAAGGTTGATGACCTTTGCAGTTCAAGGTCACATGAGCAGCATTGCTGTCTTAAGTGGTTAATAACCACGGGACGATAGGGCGCTACGAGGGCGTACGGCTCTCACCAATACTCTGATGACTGGTATGATACTACTGCAGGTACAGGCAGGCCCGGCCAACTCGCTCACGAATTGGCAACTACCACATAATCATGATTTGCAAGCCTTGCCTTCTCAACTGCATTAGCAAGACTAACTAAGAGGCCAGGTCCACTCATTGGAAGGACATCCCTGATCGAACGACGACATTATCCATTTTAAAATAGTGGTCATCACTCAGCTACCTCTGCAACTAAAACCAGACGAGTGTTCGTATTATGTTAGTGTCAGAAAGGTGCAAGGGTAGGCAACCCTAGAATTGTTGGAAAGCTCGACAAGATCCATGCCCCACGGCCCAAAACATCAAAGTGAACAGCCAAACATCAATGTCATAATGAGATTGTGGGAAGTGGTAATTGGTCCAATTTGTTGAGGATAAAACCTACACAAATGTGCCTTGAGAATGGGGCACCAAGCTTCTCTATATGATATTGATAGTTAGAGTGACGCTACCGGGCTTCCCTGGCAATAGGTGTCGTATTATGACTGTTTCCATGATAATAAAGGTAACTGATCTAAAAACAGATAGGCGATCAACCCCATCAAAGTACTGCGTTCTTATTTTTCATCTTTGTCTGTGTGGGCTATTCTGTTATTCGATATGAAACTCAGACATTATCGATATCTGTAGGCGGAAGGTACCAGGTTCAAAAACACTTTAACGGCAAAAACATTGCTGGATAATGGAAGAGTAAAAACCAAGATTAAAACAACTGCCAAATCAGAACTTTTAAGATTGATAGATAATCAATTACCGCAGTTCTGCATTGTTCTGTAAACCTTTAAAGCTAAACTCTATTTTCTGCCAGTTTGGCTTTGAGGTGAGCTTTCATGTAGTCGAAAATGTGATCAAAAATACTAGTAGGTGTTCCTCTTATTGATTTATTGCTAAATCGGGTAAGACAGGGAGTCTCTAAATAGTAATTTAAAAAAAAGTATAATGCTGCGGTACATCCGTGTGGCTGCCACTTCAGTTGAGAAAAATGGCTTTAAGACCTGAAAGACTATTTGTCACTCGTTTAGGTGATTGCACTCAATTCCAAATGATGTTATTGAAAATCACTATATTCGTGATGCGAAATTTGAGTCTTGGAATTGGTGTTGTTGTTGGAAATGTCCTCACCTCCTATATTTACCATAATGGTTGCGATTATTGTAAATACCATAGGTTATTTCGATAGGATAGCTTGCGTTTATCGTGATTGTCCAACTCCTGTTATCCCAATACGCCTCGGGTTAGGATATTCTCAAATGAAAAACATGATTTTTGATCAATAGAAATGTGAACAAATAAAAAGTATTGAATTTCGCTTAGAACAATCTGGAAGAGTTTTAATCAAAATGACATGTCAATTTACCGATTCAGTTCTATATATCATTTCAAATAATCCGAATAAAATATTCTATCTTATGTCTTGTTTACCGAACACTTCTATCAGAATGATACTTTATCATGATGCGTTTCATCTTTGATATGTCTAGTGTGCTTATATCAGAGATACAAGTTTGTTTAACGGCTGGTGGCGTTTTGGATATGGGTGCCGGAGTGCGCAGTAAAACATCAGCGCATGTCATCTCTGAAGTGCCGGGTTCGATTCGTGGTCGGTTCTGGTCTACTCATGTGGTAGGGTGGTAACCGTCATTAGAGACGAGAAAGAAGGCCTACGACAGTGCTACAGGTCACCCTGATGATGCAGCCAAACGGTTTGTGGATTAGCTAATGCATTGGCAACAACCTAAACAGTGCTTTATATACTAATACCCCATCAAATCAATCTATACAATTCTGAAGAGCCAATTAATTCTGGGAATAAAGCGCGTGTTACCCGTCCTTAGTGCACCAATTATTACTTGAATTATAAATCATCCACCATTAAAAACATTTCTCTAAACAAAATCTGAAAACGCTGCAAAACAATTGTATCAAATATCAAGTAATCTGGAAACTCTACACAGGAGCTTGTGGCTTTTTGTGATTATTTTCAACTCCCCAAAACTATCAATTTTAAAACTGAGAATAACCTGCAAGTGCCAATTTACAATGGTGTCACGTTACGCAAACTGCAAATTGTTGCATCGCCAAATGAAATCAAAGATTTTCACGACTAGATATTGATCATGGGGGCCACACCTTGCGGAGGAGGGGATGGAATTCACCGTAAATTGTCGCTCTCCTGTTTCTGACTGCGGTTAGTTGTCTGTGCAGGGGAAAAGTTATTGGCTTTCCTGGCATGAGTTTATTTTCTGCGACACATTTCGTTCAACTTGTAATGGAAATACTTTATCATTATGTCTGCTTTGTCCATACGATGGTCTGTCATACTCGTAAGGTGGTAAAGTTAGTTTGATAGTGATTAATGAGATGCCGACGAAATGGATAAAAACAATTCGAAAGAGCAGTTATGGTGCTGTCGAAGTAATGCCCTATCATGCCACTGTTGATTATGTAACGAATATCCCATATCTACTGATATATTGTGAAATGAAGCCATAATCAATTTCCTGGTCGATTAGTACTGGTTTTATCAATGTATCAAAGTATCAATACCAAATGATTCAATTATCAATTGATTAAGCCAAAACAGGTTACTCCGATTGCATCGATCTATAGTTCTATTAAGCTGAAGTTCATCATCTCTATCTTCCCTAATGATATCAGCTATTGACGTTTTATGCTGTTTATCAGCAGGGATTCGAACTGATATCACAAGTTTCATATTTCAATATTGGAACATAATGACACTTTGAAACAAGCTAGAGATGGATAAAGATCGGGGGTTTGAGCCTGAGAACAGGAACTATTTAGTAATGATCACAGTACGACTCCAAAAGTAATTCATCTTGCTAATGTGCTGATGAACCCCCACCTTGATCTAAGAACCCTGAAATCAACATTGTAGTGTGTTACAAGATTTGAAAAACTGTCAGCCGTGACAAATTGCTTACATATGGCCTATTGTTGCTTTCACGCCTCGTCGTCAATCTGAACACGATTATAAGTGTCAAAAGACAAATGACAAAACTTTACAATCCTGCCGCGGACGTAATCATGAACGTTTGAGATTTACTGCTAATGACAACAGTGGCACACGGTCTTTTGTCCCTTGTTTCCAAACATTAAAACATGCTGGTTCATAAAAACGAATTGTAGTAAATGGATCGATTTCCTGCTGTAGAATTGTGTCCCCTATTATCAGAACTGTCTAAATTTATACTGCTATAAATTTATCTGTTGGCTGTGACTTTTTGTGTTTCTGTGGTTGGATGTATCACTGATAACGACATTTGAGCTGACTGAAGTGGGAGTCAATGTGACCTTGAGAATCTGACTCTAAATAGCAGGGTGTCACGTAACAGAGAATCATTAATCCACAGTTTGTCATCAAATCTTAACTCCACAGGTTGTGTGATCGCCTACAGTGGCCCGAGGCTATGCTCAGGAGGTCGACTCTTGCAAATTGCGATGTGAACTTTTGTACCTCTTTGTTCTGTGCGAGCAGCAGATTGAAGTAACTCTGAGTCACTATTTCAATCCTGATCGTAACATACTGTTTGATTATACATTAAAGGCTCGAATATCTGTTCACATTCATACTCACATTTCACCTGTCAATCAGTTGAAAATTTTGAAATATTTTCAAAGTCCAAAAAGTTATGGGACTGATGAAATGGGTGATGTTGGTTCATTTTGAGCGAAAAAAAAAGTGAAAAAAAAAATTTGTATTTAGAAATTTTTTCATCAGTCAGTCAGTTGAAACGCATTACTTATGCCTGAGATCTTTGCTTTACGTTGCTGCACTGTGATGAGCAAGATTTGGCTGTCTTTGAAGGCTTCAAACGCCCATCCTCCCTGTCAGGCCAACCACATGACTTTGATCAGATCTTTGGAGCTTTTGAATCACAGATATCACTGATTTCAGTTCATATGGATGGTTTCATAGAACCTCACGGCAACGGTCTTGAAACTGTCTTACCCCCAAAGACTTTCTTTTCCAATAATATTGCTGTTTCTTTATTGGGAATCTTTACAGTGTTGGCTCTAACTTGCATCATTATAAATCCTCCATTGTTTTGCTTCGTCTATCTTGATCCTAATGAGTACTTTTCCCATCGCACAGTCTCCTGTAATCCTTTGTTTGAAGAGCTTGTCTTAACTGTCTTCTAAAGGATGCACGAGAAGGAATCGCCTTGGGCTCGGCTTCCGGTAGGATTAGCCCTGTTTGCATTGTCGCATCTTGTCCAAGGATTTCAGGTAGAGATCTCGGAGTACAATGGACATCATGTTATTCGCTACTCCTGCTACTTGCTCACGGAAGTTGACTCATCTGTGGCTTTATTTTCACATGTTTTTAGCTGCATTTGTTATTTTTATTCATAAATTGTAAGTCCGGGATTGAAACAATAAAAATAAAGGTTTTAGCTCCTCACATGAGAGCTATGGCAGATAAGAGCTACCGTAAAAGTTATCATTTTTGTTGTATTTTGGAGCAGTCGGATATCAACTTATTGGAAAAAAGCTGTCAGCTCGTTGGTTTGGTATTGTCTCCATCTGGGTGCAGTGATAATGACGATTGCATGTTAACTCCAATTTCATGTCAGGGCGGAGTGTTCTACCATGATTTCCTTGTTCAAACCTGAAGAGTGCCTTTGTTTTCACATTGTTGACAATTGTCAAGGACAGGGGTTTGTCTGTTTCATTGTCTACGGTTCCATTGTCTTTTTGATTATATCAATGTATTGATGGAACTTCGACAGTTGTTGCATGTTGCACGGTTCGAGACTCTGTGTTTGTTTCCGTGATAGAATTGGACCTTCTAATTAGAGAGCCTATCAATACAAACAGATATCAACCATATCTACCTTGAAATTAGACAGGAGCTTTATACCAAGCATTCCAACAAGGCCTCAACAAGATTTTAAGTTAGAAACAGTCTTTGTATGCTATGTTTCATTAGTTCAGGTATACCGCTCATCTGAAAAGCTCTGTAACCCAAAGAACTGCCTGTGCTCTTCCCTACCTTTCCATATTTTGCGCTGATTGATGTTGATATCTCTGATCAAAGCTCACCTAATAGGTGAGTATCTCAACTTGTCATCTGGGTCTTCTACTTGATTGGTCAAGTTGTCCGTGATAATCATGGGTCACATTGTTCAAGACGAGACAGGGGTCCAATCCTGACGATGACACAATGACCTGTCACGTCTGCGGCTTTATTTTGAAAAGCATGTCCTGTATTATTCCGTGCTGATGGGTCCCTTTCCTTTGTTTCATCATTGGGGCTTGAGGCATGGCGCAATTTCTTAACGTCTGCTCCTGTTCCAGGGGTCAAAGGTGACAATGATGACTGTATCCAAAAGCAGCTACTGTTCGACTGAAAAGCATTATTTCCAGTCATCATAAAAACGTCATATGTTAGCAGTAAAATGCAATCATTGATTTCAGATGATGATGAACTTCTCAGAGAAAAAACAAAATGGGTGGGCAGTTTACTCTGTATCAACCATGTGGTCAGCGGTAATTATTATTCTCCCTCATACACCGAACATTAGATTAACGATAGCAGACATCGAAGATGCCTTAATAAAAGAAACTGTTTGATCTGGCCTGATAGAGCCGCCCATTAGCCACTGGAATAAATGCGCACATTGTTTGATACTTGCCTGAGGGTCGGGCGCAGCAATTGTTACATTGAAATTACATCAAATGTTTTGGATGTTGATTATTATAATGATGCATCGTATTACAGTATCCTCATACTATTAGTTCTGACAATAACACAATAGTAGGGGAACACAAGTCACGAGATAGTCAGATGACGCGATCCACGATTCCCGGTGGTACATACTATCATTTAGTGATCCACAGCTGACGTTATAGTGAGACCTTCAATTACTAATGATGTGTTCATCCTTCCTTTCCTTGCACTCCAAGTCTAATGTTAATTAGTAGAAGATGATATATTCCCTCATATTCTATCACCTGAGCTTAAATCTAGGCGCTGTTAATTACTGCTATTGGACACATTGGAAAGTTCAATGATTTATGATGACAAGTTTCGCGAAAACATGGCCAGGTATCGAGAAGGTGGTGAGCGAGGTGACCACTAGAAGAACTTCATTCGTATTCACAATGCTAAATCTCATGTTCAGGTCACAAACAGACAGATCATGACCGTGATTTTATCGAAAAGAACGATCACTCATTCTTGAAGTGAAATCTAAACGATTGGAGGTATTTTAATGCATCGGCCAGCACCATTCCCAGTTCACCGTCCTGACTAGCATATACATTTGCAATTTATATAAAATCAGTCACAATTCCATTTCCTTATTTCGATAGGAGTTGTCGTTATTTTTAAAAAAAGAAATGCAACTATGACATGCAAAGATGGTAAAGAAATACCACTGCCAAGGTAAAGTAACCATCGTATTGACAGATATTATGCCGTTTTTCATGCTTCATCTGAAGATGTTGAAATATCCTCTGACTTGTCTTCCACGTGGCTTCCTCGCCACAGGTTCCGTAGCCTTGTTCCTGAAGTCTTCTCGATCTTTGGAATCATATTGGTGAAGTAATACGATGTTCAATGGACGAGTTATGGCATTATTGGCATCTTACAGTGTGTTAGAACCTGTTGAATAGACCCATTACACACCTATTACTGATAAAGCCACTCGGAGGAAACATTCTTTGGAATGGCTCTTTCTGCCAAATGGTTTCTTACTTTGCTTTTGGAAAGTAATATTGAAGAAAGAAATTGGTTTTATGCAGTTTCTGTCATATTGAATAAGAGATAGTAGCAAATTACGCTTTTAAGATGTAGATGTGAGACCATTTCTGATTGGTCAGTATCGTCATCAATCCTACCTTTGGTCAATAAGATTGTATGTTTCATCTTGTGTTAGATTTAGTTGATTAATCTTGGCTGCATCTATCTGTCGTTTGAGTTGATTCTTTCGCTCAGTCCTCTAATTCCTGTCAAGTTATTTTTAAGATTCGGCTCCATCTACGTGTATACAGCGGCATATTATCTTTCAAATCCACTAGTCCAGTTACATCAACTTCTCTCATCAAAATGACATCTAAAGCTTAGCTTCCTTTTGGTCCATTTTCCAACTGATTGCCCGATAAAAGTCACATCACTCTATCTATTTGGGATAATGGCCATTGCCTTTCTGCCCAGCCATGTTACCACCTAATTGCATGTTAGCTTTGGGACACAGATACCCTTCATTGATTTTTGGTGGTTTGATGTCTTTTCACATGACATGATATTGATCCTGTTCCCTCGTGAGCGCGGAGGTATTTACGCTGGCTAAGAGATAATGATGCCACGCTAAGAGAGAAACATATCTGCCATCATCAAACAGCTTATGTAAGATTATAACCAGGTAAAAAATCGTTGGAGTCGTCTGTAAAGAAACACAAAGGTTTCATACAGGAGATTGACATTTCCTGGGAGTTTAGAAGCTAGCACTTGAAGCTGTCGTTTGGTTTCAAACATTGAGTTTTACTTTTAGTGATCTTTGTTCTTTCTGCAAGTGATATAATGAGGAAACTTGTTCCTTTGCAATTATCTTTTCAACATACTGAAGTCCTCAGGCATGGTAACATGGAATCTAGTGACTTTATTCTTTCTTAGAAATAAGATTACGTTGATATCCTTGGTGAAGTTGCTTCACGGCTTCCAAGTATAGAAGCAGCTTTGATCCGCTTCTGGTAGGTTATGTATGAGAAGAAGCTTGATTATTTTTCTTAACACTGTTGTGTCTCTGGAGCTTTTTAGAGACAGCTGGTCTTTTGAAAATGTGTCCGATATCGTCATTTCGATCTGTTAGGCTGCCTCATATAGACCAGAGAATCTGGCCGAGGCCAATCAAAGTACTCACCGAAGAAGTAGCACAAGCCCGAATACTTACCTTAACCTTAAACCATGACAAATGTGGACACACCTCGTGTGACAGTGTTTTCAGTATTTCTTAAGTAGATGAATTGACAGTGTTGCTCAACCCACCATACTGTATATCTACACTAGCACATCCCTTCCACATTAAGACCACTGGTCTTGAGCACATTAATATAGCTTCAAATTATGCTTTCTTTTCATATTTCTTGAGCGTTTGCAACCTTAGTGGGCTCTCCAATGTCTCCAAAGCTGTGATCAATACCAGTGTCTTTCAAATAAAGACTCTGTCAATACCAAGTCAAAAAGCCTCTTTTGAAGTTGGACCTAATCAATAGTTCGTAAGGAAACTCACAGCTACTTCAGAGGAACGCCGATACCTCACACTGATGTAGTTTCAGTTTTGGCATCGTCTCAGGAAAGTTATGAGATATTTCTTCTGCCTAAATGTATTCAAGTGTTCCAGACCATTGTTTCAAATCCTTCATTTCATTCCGAGTTGTCTCCAATGAAATCCGAGATCGGGTTTTATAAATGTGACTTCTGGTACTTACCACGAGTTATTAGCACTTTGCATGAATTGTGTGGGTCATGAATCTCCAGCTCATATCAAAGTCTCTTTGGCTGAGTGTAGGTTGAGTTCAACACTAAGTCATAAATTAATAGGTAGCACATAAAAGTCAAGATTCGTAGACAAGTCAACTTCAAACTGATATGGAGTTTTATTCGTGCATCCTTTGAAAAGAAACGCTTGGACAATGAAGAAGCTTGAATTCCATGAACTGTAGACTCTATCATTATCATGATGATACTGGTCACTAGATCCACCTCGCCAGTCTAGTAGCCCTGGGCAAAAGGATGTATGATCTTCGGTGTAAAATATAGCTGTAGAATTATGGTAAACGGAGAGCACACACGTAATCGGTGCAACTGGTTTCATATCAATACACTTTTCATACTCAAAATAGCAAAATGTTTAAACTTGATATGATACATTTACGACTAAATTGATATCATGCCCAGCGCAACTATTTTGTGATCAATACTAATACTCATCTTATTCTGTGAGAGATTCCTGCGAAAGTAATGAAGAATTTGATCGGTGAATTATATGCTGCTGGTCAATCAATGGCACAAGGTGTGGATGTAGCTTACTAGAATCAACGTGGGCGAGATAAAGAGTCAGATGTGAGGTGCTGATTGAAGAAATGAAGAGTTCAAATTCTTTTACTTTGCTCAACCCTGTTGCCAATTCTCTCCAAGCACCATGATGTTATCGCTAAAAGAACATAACGACACGAGATCATTCTCTCATCAAATCAAGATTATGATGTCTATTTAGTGGAAATCTTAAAAAATTTCACAGAAAACCTGCATCGATACATTTATTGTTAAATGGTTATTGAGACGCTCCAAAGATGGATGGCTGTTTCCTCGGGTACGGAGGCATCACCAGGAAATGCCGGATAACCCTCATCATTAACCTGTAACTAACCAACATTCCCCCTGGGTCCCTCATGATTAGGGTTTCTCATCTTGAGATTAAACCTGGTCGAAGCTATTCCTGTTACTGGTTGGTGATCTGACTGTAAATTGATGAATTAGGATCGTTCTTTAACAGCCTTCCTGTGCGCTGATCCCTTCTTTCTCGAATATCCACCACAAAATAGGGCTCAGCGTAACTTTGTTATCTCATTTTATCCCATCTCCTATGTTTCTACCCGACTGTCCTCATTAATTCTTTTGTTTCTACCCGACTGTCCTCATTAATTCTTTGGATTTAAAATCTGCTTTTTTCTTCGAATTTCACTGGAGAGTAGCCAGCTGGTTTTGGAAGGGAGTTGATCAGCTAAACATTGAGAACTCTCTATGAAAGAGTCAACCTTAGACTTTGACTTATATATGTTGCGTAGAGTGGTGTTGATGAAACGTTCAATGTGTTAGCCAGCGAAGACAGACCGAGGCCTTGTCTATGTCAAATGCCAAATATCTCTATATAGAAAGTAATTGAAGTCTGACTGTGTGCCCTCGTGTCAACATGAGGATTTCTATGAGACATTTCTATCCTGGGATTAAGTTTCCATTACAACTTATACTCGTTGTATCTGAAGATCTATGTTCTAGCTGATTCTAATCCAGACGGGGTATTTGAAAGGAAATGGGTTTCTGCCATGTGCTCTGGTCGAGATAGTATATGATAGTTGAAGCCTCTACTACGTGTTGGATGTAGTTGGTAAGAGGTTACGGGTCTGAAGGCATGTTGTCTTGCCCTTGTCTTCTTGACACCTCTCACACAGGAATGACATGGAACGCTGTGGTCTGCGGTCCAAACGGATAACTCGGTTTTGTAAGCAATCAGCATCCATTGGATTGGCTGTAAAAAATAAATAATATTCATGGTGCTTAGTCAAGAGCCTCCTTTCCTAAACTGTCGTCACAAATATGTGTGATTTAAACTCTCAGACATCTTGGATGAAAGCAGCCTTTGTGAGTCAATGAGGAAGGTCGGGAAATCACATCAATGTTTGTAAAAAAAGCACTTTAGAACCAATATTGCCAAGTCAATTTATATGATCCCTACACAAGATCAAGAGTGTTTACACCACACATTTTCAAATTTGTTTAGTAAATCTTCCCTTGAAAGCCTTGACATGATATGATGACACAACTTTTTGCTGACTACTATATCGTTCAATGAACTTGAGAAGTGAATATTTACCCACCACCAATGGTCTGTGCAAATAAAAAAAACACTTCTTTCAGAGATAGAGAGTTTCCAAGCATCTGAGTCAGGTTAAAGATTCGGTGTAAAAACGTCCCACTTGTGGCTACATTAATGAATATCATCAAATAACCGCGTGAGAATGATAAAAACATTGATTTCACTTGGTCTGTTATCTTGTGAATCCTATTAGCCAAACTGAATTGTTTAAACCTAATTTAGAGCTCAGCTTGATCGAGTGACACAAGTTTGATTCGGTGCGCTACTCGGATACGAAGGGGAAATGAACGAGCAATGTTATCACTTAAATTGGCTCGATCATTACTGGTAGCACTTGATGATTGCTTCGAGCTGGCTGTGGCAATTGTCCCCGCTGGGACCTGGTGCTTAATCACACAGAAGCTACGATCATGTCATTGGTATGCTTCACAGATTCACGAGATTGGTACTCGAGTTTGTCATTGGCGTGGTAGAACAAGTGGGACTGGGCAGGCAAGAGGGTTACTGCTGTCCTCATTGGCGTGGTAGAACAAGTGGGACTGGGCAGGCAAGAGGGTCACTGCTGTCCTCATTGGCGTGGTAGAACAAGTGGGACTGGGCAGGCAAGAGGGTCACTGCTGTCCTCATTGGCGTGGCGCAGAACAAGTGGGACTGAGCAGGCGAGAGGGTCACTGTTGTCCTCATTAACGAGATAGAACACGTGGGACTGGGCAGGCGAGAGGGTCACTGCTGTCCTCATTACCGAGATAGAACACGTGGGACTGGGCAGGCGAGAGGGTCACTGCTGTCCTCATTGGCGTGGTAGAACAAGTGGGACTGAGCAGGCGAGAGGGTCACTGCTGTCCTCATTGGCGTGGCAGAACAAGTGGGACTGAGCAGGCGAGAGGGTCACTGCTGTCCTCATTACCGAGATAGAACACGTGGGACTGGGCAGGCGAGAGGGCCACTGCTGTCCTCATTGGCAAGGCAGAATAAGTGGGACTGTGCAGGCCAGATGACTGGCCACTGTTGTCCAGAGCAGAAGATTGAATGCTGCCAGTGAATTGGGCAGACGGGAGGGCCACTGCTGCCCTCATTGGCGAGGTAGAACAAGTGGGACTGTGCAGGCCAGATGGCTGGCCACTGTTGTCCAGATCAGAAGATTGAATGTTGCTTGTGAATTTGATTGAATTTTCCGTTAGATATTGAGTACTCGTATCAAATGTTTTGAATAAACTAGAAAAATATGAGCTCAAGCGAACATTCGAACCAAAGCTTGATGAGATAACCATAAGGAACTATTGTCAAATATTCAATGTCAAAGTTGACTAAATCGTTTAAGATTGAGAGTTACCAGAGAATGCCTCCTTCAAAGACAAATATCGCCTTCAGGAGTCAAGGACACTGGAGAAGCAGTTTTGCCAACGATACAATACCCAACCCCATCTAAGGAGACTTTTTGCTCCGTAGCACAATCTTACATTCCCCACGGAGGCGAATCCTTCCTATTGTAGCTAGCTGCCATTGTCGCCTGGAAAAGTCGTTTCAAAGGAAGCAAGGTAACCTGAGTCTGGTATAATCTGGTGCTTGTCTCTTCTATTGATCATAGCTCATCTTGCGTTGTTTGTTTGTTCCATGACACTCCAGCACGTCCTCTTCCCGTCCCTAAATAGCAGCCTGATGTTTTCGCCTTCCCGTACTTTCTCAAGAGTCGGATTACTCTTTGTGTTACCTTAACCATGTTATTGCTTCTGGATGGTAGTCAACATCTTGGAAGGACGGGGGAGGTTGCCTGCTTACAGGAGAGAGTGTTGTTGTAAGTCATAGCATCTTAAATGGTAGGCTATACCTGTAGCTTGGGGAGCCAGATTAAGTCACACAAGGTCGCCTTTTATTTGGAAAACCGTAATTAATGACATTTGATTGTCTTATACCACTGCAAGGATGCCTCATCGAAGACTGAGGACATACCTTGACTGAAAATTGAATATGTTAGCTTGAAACTATCAGTACTATTCAAATACCGGTATTATGACTGTCATCAAGAAACTCGGACTGAGATTCATGGTCATATTGCCTCATACTAATCCAACTACAAGATCCAACATGTTCCTCGGGAATCCAATGTGTCTGTATGGTGCTGCCACTATTGACATCACGTTCGTTAGGACAGTTAGCGGACACATCAAGCAGTCTCACAATAGGCTAGCGAACACACCTCATTGTGTTGTATTCAGGTCCTTCTAATTAGGTAGAGCTGATTAGACTGTCATTATTACTTTAATGGACTCATCCAAACCGACATGACCAGCATATTGCCCATTTTGTGTCGTTGCTTGTTATTACTTTCCCTAAGTTGAATACCGTAATGAACATTGCATAGTTGCTATCAAAAGCGTTATGATTGTTCCAGGACGAGTCGAGCCTTTGTGATGAAGTTACTTTTTATTCATGTCATCACATGTATTTAGTATCATAGTTTTGATAGTGCAGTGTGTGGAGAGAAATGCTTCAAAGGGCAAGGGACCCGTGTTGCTTTCTTTGGCTGGGACTACCTGTCAAGAAGGCCACTCAGTACTGTCTTAAGTGTGCTAAACAAGTCGACTCATCGTTGTAAATATAATTGATGAGGTGCAGGGTATAGTGAACTTAAAATAAGTTTACTTCTTTATTGTGTAACTGCTCGGTTAATCTCGCTATCTTATCGTAATGAGCATTGAGGAATCTTGCAGGACATGTGTCCGTCACGCCACCCTAAAGGAATCAACGCCGCCTAACATTCTGATTAGCCAAATTCTCATGACATCTGTCCTATTTTAGAGCTTTAGATCTACGATAAGATTCACCTGGTTATCAGGTTTGGCAGGAGCAAATTGGCCCGCACAAAAGCTGTCTCGGTTACCGACTCTCAGTGGCATCAATACCAGTATGGTATAGCCTGTGGCACAATATGGGTTAATACGCTACCGGCGTTCATATCATAACACCCACAAGGCATATTTTGCATGTTACCCAGCCCTTATGACCGAGTAACGGTTGTGACAATGTTGATAGAATTATCCCCACTGTGTTCTACAATGATTGAAAGTACCCACTATGACTAAACGACACCCTATAATTTTTGATCAAAATATTCCTGTGCAAACCAAGGGGCTGGGTTGTCTAATCTAGACTGGCGCCTCTGGGCTATTTTCTAATTAGGCGTCCAGGTTTAGCATGTATAGTCGTCCACCTACTATCTTTGGCCGGAAATCATTGTGATCGCCATAATTTGGAGTCATTTTTGTTTTGGCAATTTGTGACTTGAATTAATGGAATAATGTGATGTGTTTGGTATTTGTACACAAGTGGATGCGTATGTGTCAATTTTCACATCTCCAACAAAATTTGGGCTAATTTTACCATTTTGCCACTTATACTGACAACAATTATGTTGTTGTCTCCCGATTTCCATCGGAATTGTTCATCTAAATCATTCCAATCAGTCATAAACTTTGTCATTATGAATCTTATATAACACAGTTTGTCAGCACGAAATGTCTCCGATCAATCCAAATATTACAAACAATATGGCTGGTTACTTGGATATTGGTTTAGGAACCACGAAACTCTATTACCCGATGAACAGTATTATGCTGACTTCAAACTCCTCGCTTCAGAACTGACGATGACTTGGTGTCTCTGCACTGAAGTGTTTGGATACAGAGAAGCTAGGTTTGTCTGGTGACAACACCTTAGTTATCCAATCGAATCATGCATCATTCAGAGTCGCGTCTTCATGGCCTATGTTGTTCCTGCTTTCAGTGTGCCTTTCGGTGTGATAGTCCATTATGTCAAATAACTGTCTCAGCTAATTCATACGCCATATCAAGAATCGGAACAAGCAGAAAAGGTTGTTCAAAAGTTTATCAGATTCACCTGACAGATGATGGACATGATAGTGGTTTGGGTGGGTGTGTTGGTCCAGAGCGCCGTGTGCCCTAATCTCAGGGGCCATCGTCACCAAGTTAACAACCCAAGACTTGAATAGCTTACCCAAACCTTGCTGCAGGGCATGTTTAATCATGGTAATATCCCGCTGTAGTTGTCAATGTATTAGAGATGTCCAAATTGAGACCTTGAGGAACATGACGGGCTGTCTGTTCAAGAAGGGACAAAGGGAAGGGATTAACGGACCCTGACGTTGTTCTCCTGTGATGGCCAATTAAGCCTGCAGCCCAGCAAATTGGGCTCTCTCAAGGGAATAACTGTAATGGGAGCTCTCTCAAGGGAATAAGTGTAATGGGAGCTCCCTCAAGGGAATTACTGTAACGGCAGCTCTCTCAAGGGAATTACTGTAATATGGCAGCAGTCCTTTTTGACTAAAGGTTAGTCCCGTCTGGTCTTAATCCTTTTTTTGCCCAGACCATTTCTTACAATAATACCACCACTGGTTAGCACTTCCTCTTTAAAGTTATTTTGAATAGTTCATCTTGATTTCCTTGTAGGTTTAAGTATGATTGTAAACCTGTGCTTCTTATAGGTAATCGTGTAGTTCGACATAAACGAGTTAATGATGAAAAACCCTATGTTTCTGCTGATGACGAGTTGTCATTTGTGCCGATCATACAGCCCTAAAATGATGTCAATGCTTCTACTCCACTGCACCAGGTTAATTGAGAGAAATGCAAACAACACTACTTTTTATCGTTCACTGTGTGGGATGCTTCATAGTTCATAACCCTTTTCCATATTCCTTTCCGGCATATGCCCCAAAGGCACAATATGATGTAAGTGAAAAAGAAAGAATATATTAAGTTAGACGATACTGCGAATTGTATGAATACCTAAAAGCTCCTATGAACCTGAACCTAATGTACCAAAATGGATTGGGGATTCATTCCCAGGGTAACTGGCAGTTTTCTCGCTAAGTTGTTTTGATCAATGTTTGCTATCATGTTTCTGTTAATAAACTGAGACAATGTAGATCAACATATACTTTTGAAAGATGATATTTCCTTTGATGCCAAAGTTAGCGCCATTAGCGTCTAAAGTATAATTCGAACTAAATTTTGATAAAAACAACTTGATTCTCGTCTTGTTTCGTCCATGCCGAACATTCAGCTGTGTACTAGCCTCTGGTAGGGCTACAAAAAAGCGTTGTGCTATACTCATAGTAATATGTTCTAAGATATCTATCCGTATCAAATCATGAAATGGTGTTCCAAAATACCGCCAAGGGAAAATGCTGATTTTTCAATGAAACTATATATATTGGCTTTTTAACTGCTCTTTATAACTTTATTTGAATGCCAGGTCATGGGCCTCATATTGTCAGCAGAGTAATGTAGCTTAACAAAACGGAAGATAAAAAGTAAGAACTGATAGACACTATAGGAAGTAAGGGAGAAATGGTCTTCACAGGAGGACATCAGCGATAGTGCTGGTTTAGTGCAAGGACAGGTTTGCTATACAGGCGAACCAGTAGAGCTGCCAGTGTGGCTGGTGACATATGGGCAAGCCACAGGCTTCATCACAAATCCTACAAAACATGATTGCAAAAATTGTATCTGTTGAATTGATTATTGAACATACAGATCGATTTTTCAAGCGAAATATGTGACACACCCTGTAATGACATGATAACGCTAATCAGTTATAGGTGTTTCCTACCTGTGGTAGCTACATTAGCTGCAGTTAGATACAGACCACCCAAAATAACCGCAGTGGCTTAAACAATGCCTTGCCTCCAGCCTTAATCAAACAGTTAGATTTTACTAGCCGCAGGCTCCCTGTCTGAACACCAGTGCCATGGATAGGAAAACCTTTGATCGTGATTCTCAGAGCTGACAACTTATGGAATATGTAATGAAGTTTAAATTAACCATTGTCATCATGGGTGAGGTGCTGTCTTTCTGTGGGGGCGTCATGAACTGACCTCTAAGGGTGAGGGACACCAGTGAAACACACCGACTTGCCATAGATTTCAGTTTGATCAGACCTGGGGTGATAATCCGTATTTCAGGAAATATGATGTCCTTGACACGCTTGAGACGCTGTGTTCTGACTCGTTGATGGTATGACAAATTAAAAAACACACAGATAATTCGGGTGGTTAATGTGGTGGGTTAAAAGAATGACAGACTAACATTATAGGCGTGCACCTAAGGGAGTCTGAAGGGGTCTGCGCAATACCTGTGGTTAGTTTACGAAGGCCAAGCACTGCGAGGCCAAATGAAGCTGAACAATATCTAAGGGGGAAAAGATCCAGACACAATTGATGATGATAAAACTACCTGTGGCAGCGGATGAGGCATTTATATGTTGCCAAAGAAACCAAGCAGTCTGGTCTTTAGAATGAAAGGACCGGGGATAACCAGCAGGTTGTTTCAACTAGATGATAAGGTTCTGTGCAATATCAGCTGCTCATGGTTATGACTTGCCATAACATTCACGACAATGTTGAATACTGATATCAGTAATCACCCAACAAAGGCTAATGACAAGACAATGACTTTCACGATCCACGCACAAAAGGCATTAAGTGAAATTTCGTTCTCAGATGGGCTGTGATTATGGCTAAGGAATCCTGAAGGCACCTGCTTCTATCGCCTACTGTAATTACAGTATCTGGAATGGGCCTGCAATAGCTCCCTGACTACGTCATTCGTGGCTCTTCGTATGGGTTGCAAAACCAGCCTATCAACTTTGACAGCTCAGCTCAATTCACGTTCACCCAGTAACTTACTAACCTAAAGATTCACCACATATTGCGCTTAAAACTAATATCACTTCGTTAATTTCGTTTGGGGTTTCTGCTGAATAGCCCAGGGATGTTATAGTCTTGTAATTGATTAAAACTAAAACTAACCTTGAGACATACTTAACCTTGTTATTAATAGCTAGGCAGCTCATTCTTTTAGCCTTGCTTCTTTGGCTATAGAATTTTGTTGAGCTTAACCTATATGAGATGTATGAACATTGCCATACTTTTACTACAGGACCTATGCATTTGGCCAATAAATGTTATAGTTAGACTACAGGAACTATGAATGATGCCTTAAATACAAAATGCTGTTATTTCAGCGGATGAATCGGTACATGAGAAATATTCACTTCGTAATAGGGTTAGACTCAGATACCGAATTTGGCAATAGCACCGAATTCAAATCCCAAGGGCTCATTTCATCAAATTTAACGCCATTTAAGTGGATGTGGTTTGTATACAGATGCCAAAGGATTGATTATTCATGGTACTTGTATGTAATTACTTTATGGATGCATTTAAGCCAAGTGGTTAGCAGGAACACTGACACCATTAAATACAGTGGAACCCCAGTAACACGACCACTCCTGGGACCGAGGTTGAATGGTCGCGTTACCGGGGTGGTCACATTAGTTGAAAACTTTGGGCAGAAAAAAAAGTGAAAAAATATTTGGACTCAGAAATTTTTTCATCCTTCAGAGTTAAATTTTTTCATCATAAGTTCAAAATTCTGAAAAATTTTCAAAGCCAAAATTTTTTGGGGGCTGATGATGTTTCTTCATTTTGAGCAGAAAAAACCAGTGAAATTTTTTTTTGGACTATGACGATTCTTGGTCGTCATAGTAAGGTGGTCGCGTTACCGGGTGATCGCCCACCGGGGTTCCACTGTACGATTAGGGCAAATGGATTAATGTAATGTAACACCTACTTAAAATACTACGCTGGTTATAAGTGCATTGCATAAAATTTATGTCTGTGCAACAACGATGTTAATTTCATTGAATCTAGGTTGCTCAATCTTTAACAAAAGCAATTGTTTTCAAAAATAGGAAGAAACCTGAAAAATTTGGTTTTTGACAAAAATCCAAAATAATATATTTGAATTAATTTAGAAAAAAATGTTTTCACATTTTCTTGAAGGGCAAGAAGACTGAAAAAAAATCAATCTTTGAAAAAATATTTCCAACATAGAATCTACGATGCTCCAGCCTCCAAGGTAAATTTCATGTGCGACCTCCTCGTAGAATTGATGTTGGGCCCTGTTTGAAATCAAAAGTAATGTTTCTTTTGGTGTCGGACACAACATTCCCTTACATGGAAACCTTTTGTGTTACTACTCAAAACTTCCAGTTTATTAAGTCAAGTATTCTCTTTGAGCTGTAAGGGATCATCGAATACGTATCAACAGCTATAGATCTATCAAACACACTGGTATTGATTTGATATCTAGGTATAAAACCATTATGGGAATCTTCTTAACTGTATTAGGAAATCCAATACTGGGAGACAATGAGAATTGAAGTTGGTTGTTTACCCGAAATTCAATATGAATGTCATCATGTAGGCTGAGTGGTGATATTGATTTGGAGAAGTGTTATTGTCCTGAATCTATTTCGGCACGTTGGCTTCCTTTGTAAAAGAAACGTGTTCAAAACAAGCGCCACGATACCAAACACGTTGATAATCGTTCATCAGATTTCGATGAAGCTTTCGGTTTTCCATACGCCTGAAAGAGCATCGTTCAAACCTGTAGTTTCTGTGGACAGGTCAGCAATGGACACGTCGATTCAACTGAAGCCCCCCAAAAGCTAACAAATCCTTTCAGTCAAGACCATTCGTGCCCAGTCCATACACAGCGATGGGTGGGATAGAACCATTCTATGGTATGTTGAAGTCAACATTTTGGGCATGCAATGATGAATAACATCGATGTTGAATAACATCGACCAAACATTTCACTAGATACTTCACAGTAATAATTGAAACACAATCGTATTGGTTGATGACTGCACCCGGTCTGTTCGATCGAGTCATCTGAAACAATGCTGTACGCCAACCTTGAATTCCCACTTCTGTTACCCCACTACAAATATGTCATGTTGCACGGCATGCATTGTCTTACTCTCGATGTCACAATATCTGCCAATAGCAGAAATATCATTAGTCATCCTTCATCAGTTTTCATTTGTGAGCCATTTATTGTTTTAATCCATTACCTGAGATGGCATTACAAGCTAAATCTATCGAGCGATTCTTTCTCGAAGTCAGTAAAGCTTTCCTCCAACGTTACATTACAAGCTGTGCATTGGGTGCATTGCACAACAGTATGTTGCGCTGTATACTCCAAGTGAAACTCCTTAAAGTTAACTTCAGCTTAAGAAGACGGGAATCGTTTGCAGAGCTCATTCCTTTACCATATCAACTGCACTGGTGATGAAACCAGCAAAGGGTGGTATTGAATGCGGGTCTTTGATTTCAACACACATTAGCACAGAGAGCATGTTCATTTCACACTATATTCTGTACAATGCTGTACGGAGATTTTGGGTGAACTTCAGATGAGATGATGTCTTACAATGGGTAGTTGATATTGAAGGCTGGAGTTGATGATGAATGTCCTAAACAAATCCGCTGTGATTGTCCAAGTCTGAGTGAATACTCGACCCATGTGGATTAACGCTGCCGACACACGTGGCTTCTGTCAACACATAAACGATGCTTGCTTGCTCAGGTAATCAGGTTGATTGTAAGAATGCTGTTAGAACAATGACATCATCCTGACTGACACACGCCCATTGCCACATCAGCATCGCCACTGAGTACAAGCGCCCCATAAGCAGATCCTGCTATACCAACAGTATGAACATTCCAAAGGCCCAAGTCTTTGTTGTAAAGGGTGGACAAGTGCACATCTTAATGCCGCAATAATATAGCCGATCATAGAAAATCTTGCCTGATTGTTAGTGAAATACCCTGCATATCAAGGAACTACTTCACCATCAGGTACAGCTTTTCAATCTTGTAAAACGAGAAACTTACAAAAATCTTGGTCATTCTCTCGGTTCGTTGGTATTCGGGACTGTTTGACTATACTCAAGGAAAAAGGCCATGTTCTCGCATGCGATGAAACGCTCTCATTAAGTTATTTGCACCTGCCGACACTATAACAAAAGATGGCATGGTGAATAATGTATTCTGATCCTTTGAGAAAGTCTCCCAATCTTCTTCATTAAGATGATGATGTGTCAAGTAGGGAGTATTTCATAATTAACAGTATAAATGAATAGGTTTCATCATTACTGCTGTTAGTAGCAATTGTTAATGGATATCATCAAGCAGAGTTAAGTGGGGCTGCTTTCAAAGTTGCCAATGCTTGTTACACCTTACAGTTATCACACGCTAGAAATCCAATGGATGATTTCACCATTTGGTGTTTTTACCCAGGTTTTGTGCCACTGGGCATTTTGAGGTCCCCTGTCCCGAGATGATAAATCAGATCCAATTGAAACTTTGTTTGCAGCTGATGATAATGATGTGATCACAGGGAGCCGAAAACTCATCATGGCATGCGATGCTCTGGGGCATTCTGAAATTACCCGGTGCACTGAAGCAGGAAAAGTCACTGGGGCACTTCACACGTTGGTGGCCATACTGAATAGACAATTCGTACCCCTGGTGAATTAAAGATTATCTTTAAATGAATTTTCATGTGGGAAGGCGACCTTTGGTTTCTGAAAAACTAATTGGCTCATCATCAGGACAGGCACAAGCTGAAATTAAGAGGTCATGGTTTGGGAGTAACCATAATAACCGTTGCATGTTATGCAGAAAAATAGCATTTCGTATGCGGCTTTGAAACGTTTCAAAAGTTGTTTATTTTATCCTGCAGGTGGTGTCTTCCTCATTTCCCGAAGCTGCATTCATCAGTATCGACACCAAGGCGGCTAAACAGATCAACGTTATCGTTCTAATGATAAAACAAACAGGCTTTTCCCTTCAGGCTTTTAATGTCTCGAAATGGGGAGAGCACGATCGAGTGGGGTGAAGTTGGACCATGGTTTTAGACGTGATATGAGAATGACTGCTGCATGCACGTCGATCCAGCGGCGAAGCAGATAACACTCAAAAAGCCCAACATGAACAACATGGTTCTCATTATGGTGTCGCAAATAGGCGAAAGACAGCCACTGCGACTATCCCTATCAACTTGCCTATCCCTAACATGATCCCCCCGTACATCGACAAGATAGGCATTCTCAGATAACGAGAGTGTAAGAATAGTATTGACTTGATCTGGCAGTGATAGGTAGGCTACACATTATATTCAAATCATTGACAATATCATGTCACAGTCCTTGATCAATATGTGCCGCGCGGTGTCGTCTTCCTATTTTGCCCGAACTCTTGTACGACCTTGCTTGTAATGTCGCTGGTCAGCGGTTTCTCAATTACCTCTTGCTTATAGATTTCTTCATGGTTTCATCCTTGTCTTCACATCATTTTGGTACGCCTTCCTAAATGTCTCCTTGTCTGTCGTCTCAGGCAAACAATCCGCCAAATGTCCTCAAACTGAACCCAAACCCCTGATACCAACTTGTCTTAAACAACACATTACCAGTAGCGAACAAAGCTTCTTTTCTCCCTCTTCAGATAACATCGGAGCCTCGGGCACCGGAGAACTATCTTAAATACCATGTATGCATTCTTAAACATAAAAGTAAAAGGAGGATTATCCTCTCATGATATCCCGCGGAACACGCTCCAAGACCAAGGTCACTTTAACCAACAGAAATGCGAAGTTTTCTGTAGAGACGACGAAAGGCGGGATTGTGTGGTAGTCGCATCCTAAAGATGATGCCCCGATGTCTGTGCTATTGTTGCCTTGGCGTCAAGTAAAACATCTCTATAATGCATCTGCAACGTGAACCCCAACTTTCGATGATTAAATGCAATCATATCATTGGTATTGCATCTCGGCAGTTATTAGATTGGATTTATTGAATGCGCGGGAATAACAAAGAACCATTGTTTTTGATAGAGGTTGATCTTTTCTTGATGTTTCTTAATGCGACTCTGATCAGGCGCTCGGGGCGAAGCTCGGAGACAACCGAGACTAAATCTAACAATATTGGAAAAATCATTGTCAATCTGTAGTTTAAAACAAGTTCAATTCAGACTTTTTCTATCACTTTCATTCCTTTTTGGCCCATTGTTTATACATGGAGGTTGTTCTGGAAAGTTCTGCTAAAACAATAGTGATGATATACTTGTAATAGATCAGACACTTTTACCTAACTTATACCTATTGGAAAATTGGCGATTTGACAAGAAAAAAAGGTGTTTGCAGGGAGGCATTATCAGCTCAGAAAACTCAGATCATCAGAAACTGTTCGGGGAAATGGTTGCAAACATTCATATATCAGTATGGATATATTGAACTTATCGACTTGTCACTAGTTGGGTGAAGTCAGTTTTTGCTTTATGGGTCCGTTCATCTTCAGAGAAGTAAATGCCAAACATTCTCTGCCTTACTTTGACAGTCGCCAAAACATTGATTCTAGATTACCTATGCTATTGTAACAGAGATGTGCAATACGATCGCAATGAAGTTGACATGTTCAAACATTTCGACTCAACAGGTTATTTGAAGCATGTTAGAGAAGGAATTGCATGCAGTAATTAAAAACATTTACCAAGGACTGGAAATGAATGCCACTCTTGTCTAGTGTTGATTTAGCGAATGCAAATTGATTACCAAGATGCAATAGTTTTCTTCACCAGCTTGCGTCATATGATAATGGATTTTTGGCAGATGTAGCGATAGTTGGTAGCTGTTTCGGAATTAACGTTTTTGCTTTGAGTGGAGTCAAATCACTGCATTGGTTAACCCCAATGATTACCAAACAATCCTGAATAGTTCCGATTGGCTAATAGCTCATCCAGTCATCTAAAAGCAGTCGTTATTGTTATTTGAAAAGAGCTCATGGCAGTCGGCTGGGAGGTCAGAGACCAGTAGTTGTTTAACCCGTATCGGAAAGACTGAACCTTGGGCAAGAGAGCAGTTGTTGAACCCGTATCGGAAAGACTGAACCTTGGGCAAGAGACCAGTTGTTGAACCCGTATCGGAAAGACTGAACCTTGGGCAAGAGACCAGTTGTTTAACCCGTATCGGAAAGACTGAACCTTGGGCAAGAGACCAGTTGTTTAACCCGTATCGGAAAGACTGAACCTTGGGCAAGAGACCAGTTGTTTAACCCGTATCGGAAAGACTGAACCTTGGGCAAGAGACCAGTTGTTTAACCCGTATCGGAAAGACTGAGCCTTGGGCAAGACTCCCACCTGTTACTTTCTTTCCATCCAATTTAGCATTAAACAACAAAGCTAGTATTTGGTAGCATCAACATTCCAAAACAAGAAAAATCACGCCTTCTTGATATGTTCTACCAAGACAAAGTTTCCCGGGATGACCATCATTTCTTACCATTGTGCAGTAACACATCAAAAAGCTTAACATGTGTTATACATGCAACCAGCTCTATAAATAGATAATGCACTATGTTCCGCCGTAATGAATTGACCTGTTGGAAGCCATTACCATATTGGCTGCGGCATGCTTTTCAATGAAAGAATTAGTCAAGCTTGGTTGCCGAATGCTGCAGCAAAGCCATTAATGCATTGACACGTTCAATCTCACTAATACATGTTACAGTGGCCTTTATATCACATTTTCAATAGAAATTGGACTTTATTACAACATGTGCAATTTATATGCACCACGTGCATTCAGAAATTGCATAAGTAGTTATTTATCACACGGAAAATGTTTCAAACAATTTGTGAAAGCCGTTGACGGTCCCTGGCTGCACTTGGGTTGTTTGTTTCTTCGTGTTGTGACCGGGCATGCATGCTTTATCTTATGCATTATTCAAGCGGGGATTAGCGGCATCAAAGAGCTCATTTTCATTATAAACCAACCTATATTGTACCAAATCCGGAGGTCGGGTATAATCCAGCATTACAAAGACCAGAAACCATGTATAAAGGATATACAAAATATGCCTTTTTAGTGGTACCAAAAAGAAACACACTTCACAGGTTGGCAAGAAATGCATTTGGCATAAAACCGTACTAATGCATAAACATGAAATGTTGCAGGCGACACCAGAGTTGAGCTTTATTGTTGTTTGCCCACTAATCAATGCGTAAAATCTAAAAGAAGAAGTATTTTTACCATTCCCTTAAGCATGTTGTGGGACTAGTATATTGCATATTGCTCTGCCTTTCATGAGAGACATTAGGGTGATGCCTGGTAAGATAATGGCGCTGTTTCTTTCCTAGTGGCAGATGAATATCTTCCCATCTATGCCAATCTTGGTTTTACTTGCTGCAGATCTTGAAGCATTATTGGGTTTGCTATCAGAATCAGTAATTAATGTATCACCGTTTTGGATGTGTTGTTTCGACTTCGACAGTGACCTTTGACCTTGTCACGTGCGACTTAAGTTTGAATGACTGAGCATGCGCTACCACCCGAATGTGACCATGGAATGTGCAGGTCCATTCTATGGCCAAGCTAGTGACTGTGCTGATTTGAAAAACAGTGAGCTTATGCACTAAAACCCAATCAGCGACATTGATGTAAATGATTCAATGAATATTTTGAAAATCAACTTGTGAGTGTCATTGATTATTTGTCTAATATCAGTTGTTGCAGATGCTGATTCATTGAGAGAATCGATGACAAACAGTTTTTCTTGATTATATAAACTGAAATGATTCATAAGGGAATCATCTTATTAAAACAATCCAAGATGCAGAAGATTCTTAACTCATCCAGGACCAGCCCACCTACTTCTTACTCCGACCGAACAAACAGCTTCCAATTTCAACCTCATACCATGCTGCATGTGCTGCCCACTTCTCATATGCATGTTTCTTTCCTGCATTGGAGCCAAGAATATGCCACTCTCTATATATCACTATTACGAGAATCGCAATCATTGAGCAAGTCTGCAACATTGATTAAGATTGCATTTTCTTGTTCACCATGTATGATGCCAGTTACGCCACGCATGGCCGCATCATTTGATGCCGTGTAATACTTATAATGTACTGACTAGGTAATGGTGTCTGTGATGGTCGTCTCGCATCATTAGAGGTGATGGTCATAACTAAATCACAACAGTGCCAATAAGTTCTGCTTCTCCATCAGTGTCTGTGGTGGTCATGAGGCGAGATCCTTTCTGACCATGTGCTACACGGCTGTATTGCCGTGAACTCTATCTTAGCACTTAGTTATTGTTATTGATTGATGGACTATATTAGCAAAAACATCTTTATCATGTTTATTCAACTTCGGACATCCCAGAAAAACACCCAGGCCACGTTATCAGGCTGTTCTGGCCTCTAGCTCTGTTGTAAATTGTTCTACTCATCATGCAACCAAATTAGTTCTTGTCACCCCTGACCACCTAGCTTAGAGATGCCAGCACTACTTGGGTCACACCAAGGCAAACATGTGAAAAGAGAATGAACATTAGCATCAACTGGTAGCAATGCCTAATGAATGATGAAATGTGGCCTCTCGTGTGTCCAGTGATAAGAATCTTCAAGTTGCTCCGCGTAACTGGCTGTCATTTCCTCACACTTGTCTTCTGTCCTCTGATCTAATCGGTTAATTACTGGGTGACATTCGCAACTAGATTACTCAACCGTGCTGCTCTGCATAATGCAGTTCTGTGAGCAACAATTTTCTGGTTAACAAGTTCCAACATGACACAGCCACACTTGCAGATTCCTCTGCGGCTGTCGCTGCAAGTAGTCACGTGTCCCCATTGCATGTTTTCCGTATTTGGTGGCACTCTATCTCTTAAAACTGCAACAGCTGCTCCCAAATTGCACAGTTAATCTTTCTGCAACATGGCGATGACCCAATGCCTCTATTGCCATGCCAAATAATATCCCGGTTTGTACTCTCCGATTATGAGTTATGTTCTTACTCAGACGAGGTCAATTACCATTGGAAAAGTCCTTGATGCAAGCGAAGCTCGGTAGAAATTAAACATCGGAACAGTTACATGTGCGTCTGTCGAAGTACTGTATTCGAGTGCAATCTGATTTTTAATTTAGATATGAATATCTCACAGAAAAGAGGCTCTCGGGGAAATGTTTCTTGATGGGTTTTTACTTGATTGCCAAATCCTGTCCAATGCCTTCTTAATGTTCTTGCATATAATGTGTATGTCTTATCCAATCATCCGCTGGGTTGGTTACCATGACTCGTAACAGAGGTGACCAGATGATTTCAACAGTGCGCATCCTTTTCAAAACTAATGACAGCCCAATGCGCCAGACAACGAAATAATTGTTTTGCTCAGAGAGGACAAATTAGTTCTTCCCTTGGCTAAGGAGAACTTACACTCATTAACTATTGAAACAGGCGCACCCGTGAGATAACAGTTTGAGGATCATGTCCGAGCTTCAGGTAGGTCAGCATCAAACTTAGTAGTCAAGTAGTCAAGTAGCAAGTTGAGGAAATCCTTGTTAATGGAAAAACTACTAGAAACTTTCTAAGAGCTGCCACTTGTCTCTGATAGTTACAATGGATTGTCTTTTGTCATCTACTCAGGCTTGTCTTTTATATGATGGTGCAAAGATAAAGCTTACCTTTTTTAGATTTGCCTTTTTACGCGTTGTAGAGATTCTCTCCTTGAAAGCTTTTAGTGTTGGAAAGTTTATGAAAATAATCCTGCCGGAGCCTTCTTACGGAACTAATCAGGCAAGAAATTATAAACTGGTGATTTCATAAGGTGGGACATCTAGATTGAGTACCCAGGCGATGCCTCTGCTTAAATGACCTTAATTGTGATAGAAGCAGCGACGTAGGAAACGAGACACATTGAATTTCTTGCGTGAGCGCGGTACTGGTTAGATTCATGGTGTAGGAGAGCATGGCCTTCAGGACCCCTAACTGTTCTAACTAAGAAAATCTTTCCAAGACCAAAAGTAAAGACAGTCATGTATTGCTCCCTATATTTATGGCTTCTTCTCCCTTCTTCAGAAAGCAAGCACAAGCTAAATAAACATATCGTTTTTTAGATATGTGCATGTGTTTTTGTGAAACATGTTACTGTGTTTCCTGTATGTCTTTTCCAAAGAGAAGAGCATTGCTGGTATCTGCTTTCATCTTGGCAAGAGGTTCCATTCACTTCCTTAGAACTTGCATGACATGTATTTTCCGCTATTGTTACTTTGATATGATGAGAACCTTACACAACAGATGACCCAATATGTTCCTTTGATGTCTTAATCTCGCTGATAGTGAGCAAGTATAGCATGTCCCAAGAAGTAAACTCGTTTGGAGACAAATTTGGTGGCAATGCTGGAGTCCATAAGGACATGGCTTCGATTTGGACCCGTTTATCATTTTCGCATTCACCCATGACATCACCCGTTCTCTTACCTGCTTTCCTTCCATTAAAGGAAGGAACTGGGCTGTGTGTAAAAATAACTAATACCCGATGACACTGGTGCAACGGATTTGTTGCAACTGGCCTTCTCCGTGCAAATCATATTATATCCCCATGTTACCTCCTTCAGTCATAAGCAGAGTTCGTGATGTAAGCTAAGGACAGTGAAGCTAATCCCTTCTACTTAAGTAATCCTAAAAGTAGTGTATGTTTTGATGTCAGAGAAAGTAACAACCTTTTTTCATTGGCGACGAGTTAGCATCATATGCTGATTGCCATGTCATGTGATGTACGCTTTTTGCGCAATTTGATGTGCAACTAAAAGCTCTTTGGAGTATTAAAGTTTGCTTTGCACTTGCTGTGTTGCTAGTTTATTTGAAGTTGTTTTTTAGCCCAGGTGTAGATTGTGTGATAGTAAATTGTTTATAGGAGTCGCGAGATGGCTGGGAGATTTATTGAGGTTGCGGCCGGCAGAGAGTTAGTTAAATGGTGGTGATCACCTCTTGTATGTTGCCCACATTTCTTGATATTGGCCGTAATCAGGTTAAAAACCTAGGTTTTACGTACGTTATATATGGGGCAGTGGGGTCGTCGTCCATTGCATCTAGTGCCTCCGCTTGGGCAACTGAAACACCCCACACGGCCCGGCCCGGTGGACAGTAGCCAGTAGCTGATTTGTACAATTACATGTCAAAAGGCGAATGCTGATTACTTCTAACCGTAACCTTCTTGGAACCGTAACCGTTCATCTTACGGGGAGCTTGATTCTGAAAACATGTTAGGTAGACGAGAGGTGTTGTTATTGTCTTATCGTCTGCACTGAATATTTTGATATCATTAGGTTTTGATTACAATTAAGTAAAGACTCGTTAACGATGTTGATGTCTAGATAAATGCTTGGAGATGATAGTATGGATGTCCATGTGGGCAGCATTTGCCTTCAAATGAATATTGTGACATTTAAAATGTAAGGGAACAGCGTTTTGCAGAAGAGAGAAGACTGATCTGATCTATACCAGCCATGATCAATGATCCGTTTCTAACTGCGCTGTACACTCTATGCCAGGCCATCAATCACAGCTTTAATATCCCTGCTACCTTAATGGTGGGTGAAATGACCTTATATACAAGCTACATGCATCCATATATGAATAAATTTGGCCTCCAATCTTGCAGCACTAATGCAAGGATTTGAATTTAATGGCATTTGGAGCATGAGATGGAAGTCAAATGAAGGCTTTACTTGTAGTAGCGGGGTGCTGATGGTCATATTCAACTGGTGGTGCACAACTTAGGTTCAGATAACTATCTTTGGGCTGGCTGACAATGAGTACTTGTGTCCAATCTTTCAGAATTCTTTAACTTAACCAAAATTCTTAGATAAAAATCAAGAGCTCATGCCGCCTGGGGAATGATGATGGCGCAGACCTTAAGACAAGTCTTTTATGCTGGAAGGTGAGCGTGTTTTTTCTTGTTGGCAGAAACGGAGTAATGCCGTAAATAGCCAGCCATAAATAGCTGTAGAATATTTATGAGTTTCTTTCTGGAATTTGAGATAAACATCAGATCCTTTGTAGCTGTACTGTCTTTACGTTGTGGTATAATGTTTCCAGCGTCAGTAGCGAGGAAAGGAGTTAAAAACTATCTTTGCATTCCTTATGGTACGATGCACACTAAGCTGCTGTTGGCTATCAAGATGGGTCTTATCACCAAAGTCGAGGACTGCTCAAACAACAATATACGGAACAACATACAAAAAACCCCGATTTCCATGCCAGTTAATGCAATCACTGCTAAATTTCCGTACAGTTAATGGTGGATAGTCATGCATTGGAAATAAACCAGTTTCGCCACCAACCCAACCCAAGTCTTATGGAACCATATCTATCTGATCCATCAATACCTGTTGGCTATGAGACATTGATGCCACCCCTACCCAAGTCTTATGGAACCATATCTATCTGATCCATCAATACCTGTTGGCTATGAGACATTGATGCCACCCCTACCCAAGTCTTATGGAACCATATCTATCTGATCCATCAATACCTGTTGGCTATGAGACCTTGATGCCACCCCTACCCAAGTCTTATGGAACCATATCTATCTGATCCATCAATACCTGTTGGCTATGAGACATTGATGCCACCCCTACCCAAGTATTATGGAACCATATCTATCTGATCCATCAATACCCGTTGGCTATGAGACATTGATGCCACCCCTACCCAAGTCTTATGGAACCATATCTATCTGATCCATCAATACCTGTTGGCTATGAGACCTTGATGCCACCCCTACCCAAGTCTTATGGAACCATATCTATCTGATCCATCAATACCTGTTGGCTATGAGACATTGATGCCACCCCTACCCAAGTCTTATGGAACCATATCTATCTGATCCATCAATACCTGTTGGCTATGAGACATTGATGCCACCCCTACCCAAGTCTTATGGAACCATATCTATCTGATCCATCAATACCTGTTGGCTATGAGACATTGATGCCTCCCCTTCCCAAGTCTTATGGAACCATATCTATCTGCACCATCATTTACCTTTTGGCTGCCACCCCTACTCAAGTCTTATGGAACCATATCCGCACTACCATTTACCTGTTAGCTATGAGACATGGATGCCATCGCCAGCCTCGTCAAGGGCTATTGACATTCGATCGTTAGATTGCGATACGAAAGAGAAGCAAATGGGTTTGACATTAAGGAGCTTTCTAAGCCATGGCGTATTGTCATGTTCACTGCTCTTATGGCCAGCGAGAGAACAACGCCGTGGTAATGGCACTCTTCTTTACCGGTGTGTGATACACAGAGCGGGTTTTTACTTCATTTGGCTCAACGGATTCATCCTAGGTTTTCCTGCTTTTTTTATGCGGTACTGTGCAGCCATTTAAAGTCATGTATTGGCAACATAAAACGGGATGCATTTTGCACAAATGTTTAAAGAAATTATCAGCCTGTTTTTTGTTAATAGGGATACATGTACATTTGGAGTCCTCTTTGGTTGATAGTTTTTAGCCGAATCGATGGAAGACCTCGTCATTTAAAAGATGAAGCTTTTGATATCTCGAGTAGAAACCTTTGCAGTGAGTCACAAGTGATTTACTCAACAGATAGTTTGAGAGCAGTTAAAGCTAACTGTAATACCTATGATGTGATGGAAGACTCCGCTCGAGATGGCAGTTGCCACAAGGATTCTTTGATATTAAGTCTCCTTTCCTGCGAAGTTTGCGGTGGTTGAGTTGAAGAATGTGTCACGAGTTTGATGATTCAGATGAGCACTGTCATGTCAGTTGATTCCTCTTTAGCTGTCGTGTGATTGATGAGCTGGTGTCTGATGTTTCGAGCAGCAGTCAGCTCATGATTTGTATTGGAAGGATTGAATGAAATAGCTTGTAAAAGGTTATACCTCTTATGCAATGGCTCGCTGACCAACTTCTTTCTGCTGGTCTACTATCAGAATCACTTCCAGCCAAGGCTGCATGGAAGCAGCTTTTAAAGATATCGATCCGTCTTAAGCTCTTGGTTTTTATTTAAGCCATTTCAGATAAAGGCATTTTAACATTTTCCTTTCTCCCAATACAATAGTTTAAATATGCCGATAAAGTACAAGGAAACAAAGGCACGAAAGTGAAACACTGCATGCTAAATGAGCATTCTATTATTATCAAGGTCAATGTATGGTGGGAGGCGTATAACAGGAATAGGATTTGAACAATACCAACATAGCTTCAAAGCACTATTGGTATTCTGTTTAGATCCAGGAGTTCCATGATCAGATCTCTTTCCATGTTCACTAAACTAAAACATGGAAAAACTCGTTTGAAATGGAATTCTCTATGTGAGCTGCAGAACTTTCTTTAAAACATGGCCCTGAATTAGTGGAGTGCCTTACGACATTGCAGCTCATGAAGGGTGTGTCGTTTCAAAACCAAAGCGGATGTAAGAAGTTTGTCTCAATCCCCGGCTCACTCTTAGCTTCTTTGAAACAAAGCTAATCCCTGTTCTAGTTTATTCCCAAGCAGAAGGTTGAAACGAAACATGTTCTCCTCAGATCTCTTCAGAAGGAGCTGAGCGCAGTGACTTGATATGGCAGAGCTCAATGCCTATTCCCGAACCACTCTCAACATTGACATAACGACAAAAGAAACTTTTAAAAATCTATTGGCTCTGCTCGTTCCGCCTCATCTCTCTGTCAAATGATAATTCCTCAAGTAGATGGAAGCTTCTCATACACTTGTTGACAACATCTGTTAATGGCAAGAGATGGCTTAGGCAACGATCGCAACTCCTTCACTTTGTCATCGCTCCGTTAAATGGCTCTGTAATCCAGAACGCTGCCTCGCTGTACTCATTGATACAGCTACCTTTAATGTGACTACGAGCGTTCGCAGAATCTTGCCACTTGGCTTTTTCAAAGTTTGATTATTGTTGGACATGGTATTGGTTTTCAAAAGGGGGGGGGGGTGAATAAGAGTTGAAACATTAAGGGCCAAGGTGGGTCCATATCAAAGTACTGCCATTGGTTGATACAGAATCTCATCAGTGGATTCACGTTATACGCATTATCAATATCATGACAGGAAACTTGAAATCAATGCAGTGTTTCATCTATGAGGTTCATACCAATGTTGTTACGCTCAACCAACTCTAACCTCAGTGAACCTGTTACCATGTGATTAGCTGCTCTCGTGATTAATCCCCGCTATCGACTTCTCCTTTTGTCATCGTTGCCTTTGAGCTCCAATCCTATGTCGACCTTGATTTTTCCCTTTGTTACCAGTTGGTAATACTGAAGGTGGCGAGGCCATGTTGTTATTGAGATGTGAGCCGTATCTTATTAAAAGTTAAAGAATCAGATATTAACTGTCAATATATTTTCTCCTACTTCAACATTTATGTATAAAAAAAATTGTACGTGTGGATCTTTCGGTCTTTAAAGGAATAAAAACCGCGCTGGCGGTCCTTGAATCCAAAATGAAACCTATAGCGGTTAATCGTTGCGACAGCTGCAACCAAAACGGGGCCTAAATATTTTCAGTTAGAACCTTGCTACCCTGTGACCAAGGCTTTTGGAGGGATCCTTCTGAGCGAAGCGGTGCACGCACCTGGCTTTCAATTGTTGCTCTGCCTCAGCAATGTCTGCCTTGCCAACGCATGGTGTGTTATGAGACAAGAGACAGAACATGCCTTGCCTCGACAGGGTTTTACCTTTCTCACACATGTACCATGTTGCAGAGAAACTTGACTCTGAGCGCCGCATGCACCCTGTTGGGGAAACGTCCAGTCTAATGCACCCTGTTGCAAAGAGATCCATCATCCCGCGCCGTCTTCCCAGTGAACTTCTTCATAGTTGAAATCCCCAAGTGGAATTCCTCGAGATCAATGCATGATCTCTCCTAGGCCAAGTAATTACAAGGCTTAAGGCGGGAATAAAACTAGGATAAGGAGTAATTACTCCGTCATAGCAGTGAAATCGGTCTGTTATCCCTGAAGCCACCGGTACCAAACCAGGCTACACTCTGACAGCAATGCTGATTAAAAACCATTAGAAATCCGCCAGACATGTTTAATGGTTGAATCTCTGCGTGGATCACCGGCTCCTGAAGCCGGATTCGCCTCAAGTTTACTTGAACTTCACATTCGTTTATCACTAGGAATGTACATAAACCTTTACTGAACGTGACCAAGAATGTACCTAAGAGTTGGAGTGAGGCTATCTCATATAAACTCCACGTAATCACTCCAACATTAATTACAACCTAATAACTGGTGTTTGGTTGTCTGTTCATTTGGATGGAGTGATCGAAATGGCTGTTTACGAGTTCTGTGACTTAGAGTATTGATTTTAATTCTCCTGTCTCTCGAGGCAATCTATATGCTCATGTATATCAGTACTGTATGTAAGGCTAGTTAGATATTGGCGAGTTTTACTTGCAATTTACTAGTTGTATTAGATTTATCAATGCTTTAAATCTGAAAAGCACTTGATTGCTCCATGTTTCTGTTAGATACTTTTATCTACCATGTCTGGAATGATCATGGCCCAAGGTTATTCAAATTTAGGGTCGTGCAGTCGGAAACCTTTAGCAACGTGTTGAGTACAGGGCTAGAGGGAAATTCCCTTTAGCTCAGTCGGTAGAGTGTTGGTCTTATAAGCGAGAGGTCCCGGGTTCAATCCCCGGTTGGACCTTGATGTTTTTCCTCTGTTACACTGGATGGATGCTGAAAAACGTCAGTAACGAAACGCCTCATCAACTTGGCACCTTCTGCTAGGAGGATGAACTAATAACATTGATTGGGGTTAGTCTAGACCTGAACTACACCAAACTGACTACAGCGTGTGATAGGAGTGATAATTTGTTAAATGCAGTCAATGGCCCCTCCAAACTATGGCGGCTTTCGCCGATAAGGAGCCTGCACGATTCGGTACCGACATTTGACTTGACTCGAGGCGAGCGAACAGTGTATGTGTTCTTTCAATCAATGCTATCTCTCCGCTGTCCTGTCTAATGACCAGAGAGGACCCAACGCTTTCAGAAAGAGGAAATTGCTTTGCATTTTGATGGCTATTGACCATTTCATTAACTGACTTAGCATCAGATTTGGTGCAGCATGCTGCATTGTTGCTTTGTGGTCGGAGCATGGGAATCCATTTGTCAGAGATAAGCCGCGCTGATCCAAAGATTTGACCGGGGCGGTGACACATGCATGCTCCTGGGGAACTCATGACCATTGTCCGGTAGCGTATTGGTCTCAAGATCATTGCGGCATTCATGAACATTAGTGGCTCTTAATTAAGGAAAGTGATCAGTTGGATCTCTCTCTGATCAACCCAGGATTGTCGCGCATTGTGTTTTAGGTTGACACATCTTCAGGGCTTTTGAGGTTTGTTAGTCATAGAGAAGCATCAGTAGAAAGCATGACTGGTCCTTCTATTGTGTTTTAATCAAATATACAGCCACTTGTGTCACTTTTGATTCGGCTGGATTGTGGTATGGAGAAATTGAACGTGAATGGTGCCTTCCTGTTCGATACCTTGGGGTAATGGCCCTTGGCTCTGAATGGGAATTATCCTTACCATATACCTTAGGGTAATGGTGCTTTGCCCTTGACAAATGACACGTGGTGTAGTTGATTGATGACATCATATTAGGGGTGTAAATGAAACTCACTTCTGGAGCGAGTTTACCTCACCAATGACTTAATACTCGGCAACAAAATGTGTATTTAAAATGAGTTCACTGTACTGACACCGATATAAAATAACGTGTGTTTGGCTTCTCTATTCTTGTTCTCGCTACGATCACACGAACACTGCTTTCATCAACACCTGAGCCCATCGATATCACCGATAATATCAGAAAGCATCTTTTAATCGTTGATTGCCTTAAATCGCATGTCCCTCTTATACTTCTGAGGCATCTATGATATCACCTGCGACTTGGATCAGGTCTTTCTGCCATAAGGTAGCGAGTCTCCTTGGATCACACGATAACATCGGGCAGATCCCTCTAGAGCAGCTTCTCTTTAAAAGTCGAGTTGAAGTCTATTAGAACAAGACAGTTGGCTAAAGTAATCAGAGTGCATCTCTGCATGAAACTAGGTGACATGTCAGTTAAATGATTGAGTGTGTTTTGGATCCGAACGTGACAGCCCATTTTAAAAAGACGGTAGGAATAATACTGTTTTCTCTTCACTGCTCCCCTGAGCCAACTCGCATATATCTACATCTCAATCCAGAATTATAACACCAGGGGGAGTTAAAGGTTTCCCCTGCTCACCAAAAAGTATTCAAATTTTAATCCGAAAACTTGCTGTTTGCCATTATTTGATAAATAGGGACAAAATTGGATTACGTGTAATTGAAAGATCGCTAGTCAATATAACTCTATTCTATAACGTAATACCTGTCACTGCCAGGTGGTGTATGACTCTTCAGTAGTTTTAGATGGACACTTTACTTCAAAAATACAAAAGGCCTAAATCTGGTACAAAGCCTAAAGAATTCAAGTATTGTAAATGACACTTGATTGTATCTTATTTGTGAGTACATCTAATTGGTTATATGACTAAGTGGGTCTGTGTTTGTAACATAAGGGCCATGTGTGATCACTTACAAGATCCCCTTTGCTGTGTTGTTGGTGATGTGATCCGTACAAATTGGGCCTGCTTAATGTGCAGGGTGATCGCGATAACTCGTCCTTCATTGTCCTTGATAGCTAATACGACACCTGTCCTTATATTCAGGACAACACTTTGTCCAAACCACGGTGAACGTCACGTGGCTTTCTTTCTAACTAGATTTCATAAATGCCCGCTTGCAAATGCGATATACCACAGTCAAGAATAAGTGTGATATGCCGGACTCAAAAACAATGGCATTTACCGTGGCTTAATAAGAGCATGCGTCCGGTCCGGCGTGGATTATATTAGTGGGAAATCTGAATGTGCAGATGTGTTAAGCGAGGCCAGCATGTGAATAGCCAACCAGTCAGTATTCCTGACATAAAAACCCAAACAGTCTTGTCTTCGTAGACAAGAGGCAATCTTATGAGTTTAGAAAGGTAATTAGACCATGGTCCTCATGGACTGGCGGAGTGTTCACCGCCTTGATTAGACCAGACAGCCTGGTTATAGATGAGCCAATCTTCACTGCTTTACGCCATTTCTCATCTTGCCACCGGATACAGTGGTTCATTAGCTTGCAGCCCGTAATGGTTAAGAATGGGAGAACTTTAATGGTAGCACAATATCCCCGAACAATCAACTCACAAAGGGGTTGATTCGGTTTTATATCGTTTCTTGAATAGCGCTAGTTTTATATATACTACATGTATTTATTGGCTATGGTTTCATTTTGAAATTGTTATTCCTGTAGCAGGGCTGCAAACGAGACGGATCTCTGATTGCAAATTCTCTGTTTCTGGTATGCATTGATATAGTATCCACGGACATACGGATAGTATCACTCCAACTAGCCAACGCATGCTGTTCTTCACCAACATTGCCATGACTGTTCCCACTGCCAAAATGATAATACCATTGACAATCGGGACAATCCTCAGCCCAGAGTGGCACAAGAGCGATTACGCTAAAATCCACTTTTTTACCAACGAAAGCTAGAAAAATGCAAGACGATAGCCCAGGCTGTGACTCATGGACTTTGGTCAATAGTGCTAATCGCAAGAATTAATGTTGAGCGCCGGAACTGGGCACTCGAGGAGAGGAGAAGATTGGGAGAAACGGCCGGCTGCAGCAGGCGTGGGGAGAGTGTGAGTGACTCCAGTCCTCAACGCCCGCCAAGTGGATCATTTTACACCGCCATGAAAGCTCTAACTTTGGGAAAGAACCTCCAATGACAACTTGATGTTTTTACTCTGTCAAGTGTGCATGGATGTAACAGTTGGACACATCTTAGCCCCTTTATTGCTGTTACTAGTGTTTACTTAAGCAGTGGTGAATCATGTCTGGCCTGTAGAGTAATCGGGATTTCCACTTGTAGCGTGGAAATATCCACCCTTCAGATTCCGGGCCAGCATTCACATGTAATGCGATATGATGCTTTGTGCTATCAAGCTAGTCTGCGCCACACATCGACCTTGTACTGAGTAAGGAGGTTCTTCTCAAGTTCATTTCTGCGAACTTGGATTTCCTCGACCTTTCTTTTAAAGGTCTGTTACAGGCCGATTTAGTGTTCAAAGACACCAACAAGATGAACTGCATTATTCGAGAAAGTCATCGGTTTGATAGTACCTGGTTGTCTAGTGAACGCAGTCAATTGTTTAATGGTTTATTACCCAATTTGAGAGAGGCAGTAGTGTCATCAACATTCCTCTTCAACAAGGAGGAGATGAGATCATCCCGCAAGGTGTGATGAGGCAGCGTCCTATCATAGGCGGGCGTCGTTCATCCATGTTTAATTGCCTCACCGAGGATTTCAATATGAGTTGAAGCACTTATGGTTCACCAAGGGAAATAACAGGCCAATCTGTTGCTCTCATAAATTACTATTGAAGAGTTTCTCATTTACTCGACATGGTGTTAGAGTGAATCTGTATTCATGACACATATATGGGCGAATTTTTCCTTGGGTTGGCGGTCAATAAATGGCTAACAAGATAATTTGCATTCTGGGCATCAATCTAATTTCGTTTCGGCTGCAACAGGTTCTCTCAGTGGTGTGGCGGAGGAAAGTTCCACGCTTGCTTCTAGGCAAGTGTGTCTTGCGAGTCCCATGCTCATGTACTATATAGATGTTTGGATATTGAAGCAATGTCAGATACAATCCTGACTGTCTGTAACCATTACCACCGCCTGAACTAGTGTTTATTGCCACTGTAATGCCATGTTGGTTAACATCGCCAGTTTCGATGCTGGTGCTCAGTGGTTGTTGACTCGAGACGTGTTTTGAAACAATGACATTTTACTTTTATTACATTAGGTTAATGCCTTTTAGCTGCTTCCTTTTAGTTCAGTTAAACACAAGTTCTATTTCTAGGAACTTCTGTAGAGTTTTCGTGTTTGGCATGAATTGATTGTGACAGCGGATTTAGCGATCAAACGTTCCTAGTCTTATAAGAAAACATCGCTGGTGTTATAAACATATATCTGTTACAATGATTCTTTGTAGTGCTTTCATACTGTTCTAAAGAAGGTCTAAAGAATGCCTATCATATCTCTCTCTTGGAGATGTTGCCATTAGTGCCGGATAACTACTAAACAAACGCTGTTGCTGGTACATGTATACATGTATTTCTTTATTTCCTCCTTGCTGGAAGATTACAAAACTAGGGATATTTACAAGAACAAAAAATTACCCAAAACAGAAAGAAAAATTGTCTTTGAACTATTGAGATATTCTTTCATTCACGTCAGTGACAGCGTAAAACAATGGATTTTTTCCACTATCAACAAAAGTAATTATTCGACACGCGAACAACCAATTTTCATAAACACGGGAACTCTATGAAAAATTCTCATTAGTGGATTAATAAGAAGTTGACTGTATTGAAGACCAGTTTGGGAATACTGTATGAAAGGTGGGGCCTTATGACTTAATTACCTCATTCAACTTTCAGTTAGTTAAAAATTTTGAAAGATTTTCAAAGTAAAAAAAGTTTGTGCAAATTCAGCACGGTTCACTAGCATTTCAATGTGCTCATGACGTGACGAGAGCAAATCTCACGGGTGGGGCGGAAATACGCCATATTGCTGACATCAACAACTATTTCTTTTGACCCTGCCAGAGTATTTCAAAACAATTTATTGATTGACTCTGGCCCTGCTGACCTCGATTTTTGACAACTTTAAAAAAAGGCCATTTTAACGATAAATCAACTGCAAACATAATCTTTTATATCGCCAAGGTATATGGATGCGATATGTTGAGAAAAATCTGTACAACTATCGAAATATACGATTACTTGGAACTATTTCGGACAATCACTTTGCCACCTGCGCGACCTTGTCACAATTACGGCGCGCTCTTTTGCATATCGCATATAAGAGGCTAATAAAATCTCCTCACAGCATGAAAGCCTTGACGGTTCAGCGCTTAGAGTGTTTGACTGTGGGTCGGCTGGTCACGGGTTCGACTCCCGGTGAATCCACCGCAGTTCTATTTTTTCTTCTTCCTTATCTTGTCATCTGATCATCCATGAACAGATGTCAAATTTTTCATCATTATCATTACCATACCTCGCACCCAAAGTTTTGAATCTACAGTACATACTTTTTCTGGGCGTTCTAGCACTACCGAGGATGGTTTGAATCGGTAGCTGATATTTTCGAGGCTACATTGGGGCAAAGAAGTATTAGTGTGGGACCGTGACTGTTCCAATCAGAATTAGCCAAAGGGTATCCTGAGCTTGAGGCTTTTTATACTCCTTCGTCATATCGAGGAGCGGAGGATATTGAAAACCATTGGTGCCTGGATGATTAAAGGGGTACGCCGGTCGTTGACGTATATTTACTGTTGGTCCAATTATATTTAGTTCCTACTTCAAACACCAATCGACTCCAATAGTCAGTAGTCACACGCTCGAGCGCTATCTGTATACAATTGGTGGATGTATTAGTTTTCCCGATCGCTGCATCTTAATTCAGGCCATGTGTCCACTGGGTTTGTCATATGAGAACACATGGACTCTGAGGTGGATGTATTGCTTCAATCATCGCAAATCTGCCTTAAACGGCGAGTTTTCTCTGGTACCGGTACGGCAGTGGCGTGCGTCTTTTTCATTGAAACGCTTATTCAAGAAGGGAACTAGCCAGCACTTGAAAGCTCTTGTTTGGCACTCTCCACAACTAGCAATGTTTGTTCCTTCTTGTGGCTTCTTACAACACCATAACAGCTTGTCTTTGTCCATTTCAGCTCTGTTCTCCAGTTCATTTTCAAAAGAATCAAAATACCACACAATCGCTATTCCAACCTTTCTTATTTTGGGCCCTAGAATCACTGCAATTGCACTCTGCGATGCTCACACCCACCAGATATCAAGAACACATGTTTTGTTTTAAGCTTGGCCCTTGTCACTCTCTCACCAGGAAACCTGGGCTACCTCCAGTCAGGATGTGGTCTCTCCGACACTCTGACACTTTGGTCACTTCCAGTCTGCTTCTGCTCTCACCAAAGGATCACAACTGTTATTGTTCCCGTTGTTTTCAAATCACTCACGACTCAGCAATGACTCGGAGAAATACTCCCGATTCAACAGCCTGACCTTCGAGCCAAGGAGGCCCAGTAAGGCTTGGTTCTCTCATCAGATCATCTCCATCGCTATTCTACCCTTCCTGCCCCAAATCACCGCTCAAGCAATGACACTGAGAGATTCTCCCTAATGCAACAGTTGCCTGCAAATTCAATCAGTGAATCGGCGGGAAGCGACCAGACCGTGACTGATAACCACTCTCACAGAATGGGAGGGTAGGGGCCAAATTGCTGAATGATGAGTTGATCAATTGAGTTATGTGTTGAATTGATACTCATCAGTGTCAAAGGCGAGGTTATAATCTTTATGGCAAGCCAATCGAACATTTGCACGAAATATACCAGCAGTTGCCATTCCTTTCAGTGCAGCGTCATGTTGCAATTTGAAACAATAGGTTTTGCGATGTACTTCCGTATAAAAAACTTGAAAGATTATTTCATTAGTGGATTTGTTAGTATGGTAGATTGATCTGATTGGTACACTAACGCAGTTTACTGTGATGAAAATTGGGGGAGGCATTCACAAAACTGATTCGGCGATCACTTGTGGATTACCTGTTGCTTTCGATGAACTGAATGTGGTAGGAGTTTCTTCTTATTCGAATAGATAATATTCTCGATGTCCAAAATAGCATATCCTTTTTGACAGCTTACGTGATTAGCGAGCTTGTAATGATGTGGTTAACTGTATGTACTGATCTGTCAGTGGTAAGAGACATTTGAGCGCTTCTCTGGCTTCCAACTCTCTCTTTAAATCGCACTTGCAATGAAGCTTGAAACAAGCTACTTTAGGAAGCAGGTGTTCGATGCTTGACTTGCAACCCCAGGCTTGCTAGGCCTCTTACTAGTCTCTACTCCTGTTTTCATAGGCTTGCTAGGCCTCTTACCAGTCTCTGCTCCTGTTTTCATAGACGTTAGCTCTCACCCTGTTGCATATTCTGATACCATATCCCTTAAGGAACCGTTGTAGTAGTATGGCCCATGTGGTGTTATCTTCTCAACCCTTGGCATGTAAATCATTGCAGTTTTTGCAATATCATAAGATTAAGTCCAACTTCACTTGGGGCTACTTAAAGGCGCTTACTCTCGTATACTCCGAGGTCAACTCAATGAAATTGAACAGAAAACTTCGTAATGAAAACATCCCATCCATGCTAGCTAATGAGTGCATGGACTACACTCAAATGCATTAACTGAGAATTATTGAATGCACTAGATGCATATGCATAGATGTTGTGGTGAATCATTTTGAGTAGTTAACCTGAAGTGATGACAGTCAGACGTGGCTGTCTGTCAATCATCTTAATCCTGATGCTTCAGGAGAACTTCCCTGTCAAGTTCAGATGCAATCCAGACTCCACACAGGTTCAAGGCCTTTTAACACCTTTCATTTTGCTAAAGAAATAGCTGAGTTTTTCCTTGGAGTTTTCTTATGATTCATTTCTCTAACTTGATTCTTGAACTCAGTAGGAAACGTTGTGATTCTGGCAGATAACATTGCATTTGATGCACATGAAGCACTGCTTCAGCCGTACTGTAAATCTCATGGCTTTGTGGATTTTAGTCAGGGTCTTAGAAAAGATCGCTGCAATTATTTTAAGCTCGTATTCTAGTTTTGTTAAACATGCTGGCCAGGTATATCAAGCTTCTGCAGATGATACGTAGCAAAGAGTAATACTAATGTCAATTAAGTAAGGCTGTCTTACTTAATACTCTCCTATTTGATTGCTTTTGGACGGTTATACGCTTTAGCCTCGAGATATCTTAACTTAGTAATACGTATGCTACAAGCCTCTAATTTGTCCCACTGTCAGGGTGCCTGCCCTAATTGGTCACCTGATGACTAGCATGGTCAGTCTGTCAAGCCACGATGTATTTGGTTGCACTAGCTGTTTAGAGTGCGGCACCCTGGCATTGGTGTGAAGGGATGGAAGTCCTGGAAGGATAATAAGACTGTTACCCCTGCCATTGTCACCTCGTCAGAAGTTAACCTTTGCTACCCAGTTAGTCTGCCCTGCAGTTGCTTTGTTATGATTGAATTATGGCAGGTCGGTACCCTGACTCAATCATAATACTGAAATTCAAAATCTTCGTGGGGACAGTGACAAACCATCTCCACTCGCCGAGTTGGAAGTTTTGTGGAAGACATTGCACCTATCCTGACTCCTCACTTTGTCTGGATGGAAATAATGTAGCCGAAATAGCTGGCACAGAAATCTTGCAGAAGCTACACTAAGCTGATATATGTTCTCATATGATATCAACTAGAACTCACAGGAACATATACCACTGCCATTTGATTACGTGAGAAAGGCATAGTGTTCAATCATGTTGTAATGTACTCTCATCGAAAGTGAGCCTGTCAGATCGTGATTGGCAGAGTCTTTTAAGGAAGAGCAATCACTTCTCATCCTAATGATCAACAAACTAAGACACGCCTGTCATAACTTAAGTTGGATTGTTTTTACAGCATGTAAAATAAGTTCAACATGTTGAACTCTCCATTCAAATGGTGGATGACTATTACAAGGCGCCTCTGACTGTTTTGCTATGATTCTCTAATCCCCCAGTAATGGACAGCGAAAGTCTATTCCATCTTCAGAGAGTGTCAACTCCGACAGAATATTAGTTTGGTCACAGCCGTTCTGGTGTAACCATCGAGCCAATGATTGGCGATCAGCTCAGAATTCTGACGCTAAATGATTGGGATTATAGGATTGATGGACTGAGTCAGTGATTTTGGAATAGGATTCTGGTGCATCACTGCACAGGAAAATTGTGCCGAGTGAAGCGTGATGCAGCAGGTTAGCTATCTGTTGCTGATACTGGTGGACACCATAGCCTTGTCATTAGTGGCCGGACTATGGCTGTTGGGAATGCTTTATTATGATCAGCAGTGTGACAGAAGTGTGTATGGCTGCCGTTTCATTTTGAACAAAACTGACTCGCATATTAGAAATACAACGATTCTACAATGGTAATTCATATCTATCTTGACAATGCCTGTTCGATTGAAAAAGCTGTGCTAATGCAGGACGTGTAGGCTGACATGAAGCCCATGTATGTCGTGACACGAGTCAATAATCGATGACCCACATGTGATCCGGTTCCCTGCGTTGCTTCAGGGTAGTAGTCGCATCAGCGGAAATCACGTAATTTCAACTAAATTCAACGCCATTGCTGCTCTCCCCTGCCCTGGCATTTCAATTATAATGCGAATCGCACCAAGGCATGCTTCAAATGATGATTTAAAGTGGATATTCAATAGTCCATTACACACCTGTTGTGAACTTTGATGTGATTGATGCCTTGTAAATTGGAGACATGTAATCACCTTAAGGCTTCCTTTTCAATGGAGTTTTTCCCTTATGAGCTGCGAGTCGAAGAAAATAGCAGAATTGTATGTAGAAGAGAATTTAACTGTGAATGGGCACGATAAACTGCAGAAAAGGTGTCGCAAAGTGGTGTTAATGATGACACAGGCCGGCACCAGAGGTAAAATGTTTAGAAATCAGGGTAACAAAACCAAACTGAGGGCCTGTATCGTCGAGAGGACAGACCGCACAACTGGTAAGCCCACCGATTCTGAGAGGGTTAACGTTTTTCCTTCTTGACAATGTACACAGTACTCGTGCGGCTAGAATCATCGCGAGACAGGCTTATCTCGCCTTCATCATCATTGCGATGCCATTTGACAAGCAAAGCTAATTGTTTTGAATGTCAAACAGGGAATTGGCTTAAGCAGGCTAGTTTTGATTTGCTCTGGAGATGCATTGTCAGAGACAAACAGGAAGATATGAGAGGAGCATGCACTGAGACTGCTGCTGTTGCTGCTGCTTTCAAATGAGGCAGCAGAATCACGGGCGCAGTTTTTATAATGTCAACAAAGGATATTGACCAGCCAAAGCCAAACCTACAACACATCTCTCTTCCTTGAATAGATTCATCTGTTCGTATGTTATAGATTGAATAAAGTTTATCTTTGCACGAAACAGTAAATTGATGAAACATACCTTGACGTTTCATGGTTACTTAGACCATGTCATCTCTCTTGTTGTCAAAAGAGAGAACGACATACGCAAATTTGAACAAAAAGCTTCATTTTGAGCGAGAAAAAAAAAATTTTGTACTTAGATATTTTTTCAGAAGTCAAACATTTTCAAAGTAAAATTTTTTTTGATGTATATCAGTGAAATTTCATGCATGTGAGGTCAAAGCCAAAAGATGAAGATCGAATAAAAAACATCTTCCCGATAAATTATATATCAAATATCCTTGCAATGAGATAACATTCAGAAATCCGCAGTTATTACCATGGTTACCAAGCAAGAAACAACCCAAAGAAATTGACTGGGCCTTTGTCTCTGCTTGCGTCGCATCATTCCGCTCTGTCGCCATGCTTTCAGTTTACCAATAAGCCATCTCGTGTACCGTATCACAGCAAGGTACGGCGCGTGCGGCAAAAGTACCCTGAATTATTGAAGATCCGACTGATCTAATGAAGCGAAAATGGCCAATAAAACACTAACCTGTAATGGATATTCTAAATAGTGAAATAGGCACCGAGGCGTGAATACATCAGCCAGTTCAGATAACGTGGGCTTAATCGGGCTGTGAACAGACGCAACCACCGTGTATGGCTCCATGGTTCTCATCGGCTCTCGCGTCCTGACGAGTCGAGGCTAAAACGATGATCTTAGGATGAGACGCCGTACATGCATGTGATAATTTCACCTCCGCCCATTATACGTAAAATATTATCCTTATCATTTTCTTCATCTTAATTCATAGACACGTGATCAAATCGTCATATATTCCATATCAAAATGATGATCATGATTATGATCACATTCTACTAGGGTCTTTGCTAGCTCATTAGCCGCCACGTTATTGGTGACAGGTAAGGGGTAGAGAAAGTGAATACCACATTGAGTGGCGACACCAAAGGCAGATTAGGCTGAGGAGTCTGAAACATGGAAAGTTGGCTGACAAGCAGTAGTCTGGGCACTAGCATACGTGGTGACACCACTGCAGAGGCCTAAACCATCATCAAACTGGCTTTACACATTTCATCAGCTCTCTAATATCTGATCACTGGCTCAGCTTATTCAGAAAGGCGGGACCATCATCAAACTGGCTTTACACATTTCATCAGCTCTCTAATATCTGATCACTGGCTCAGCTTATTCAGAAAGGCGGGACCATCATCATGACTCAAACTTGTTTGGAACAGTATACCTTTCAACAGCTTTTTTTCACAATCCATTCATTATCATATCTCAAAGCAGAATACATTCCGCTCTTTGGACTAGGACAGGCTACCCTATGAACCGTCTGATATAATTGTTGATTTTAATAAGAATTGTTTTCCTATTCAATGAGTGTCGCCCCTGGCCTCTTTATACACATATCACCTTATTTGTTAAATCTTAACATATCTCCCTGGGGCTTTCTACTTCCTTCACTTCATCTCACAACCATCAACTATTCCTCTCATGCCCAGAGGCTATTTGTACAGTTTTCATTTAATGCACACAAGAATATCAGTTTTGAAATTACACATTTCTTTGCTTGGAAAGACTGTTCTTACCTTGACGACAATTACTGTCTGACGACATATTGGGTCGCTTATGATGAACTGAACTTTTGTGTTTGAAAAAGCATTACATATAAGCAACATGTGTTTGCGACATCGTCATCTTAATGCGTTGAAGTGAGGTTTCGGAGAACATTTTTGCTTCATAGGTCGACAAGTACCATCCAATGAACTCACGGCTGATGCGCTGGTACTATCGGTTCTAACTCACTCCTGGGGCGTTGGTCTACCGCATATTTCTGACATTTATTCGTCGCCAGAAAGAATGTTGAGTTATATGTCTACCATCCGAATTGTCTGCTTTGCTGTTTTTGGAGAGTTTCCTGGTGAATGTCAGCTCAACATATGACGAAATAGCTCTTTGACTGGGAAATGTTTCTCCTCAAATATACCAACAATCTTTAAAAAACCAGTAGGAATAACATTTGTGACAGCTTTCTTCAACGAGAAAGAAGTACGTCTAAAATCAGTGTATCTTCTAAGGCATCGTCTTCAAATAACCAGGAAGGCAACTGTTGATGTCCCTGGGTATTATACTCTGGTTATTATGGCAATAGGAGACGTCTAGACGTGTGATGACATTCTCGAACATCATTTCAACTAAACAACAAATAAGATATAAAGATATAAAGATATAAAGAAAAGTAACGTGAGAGATAATAAATGTACTATGAGACAATGCTGCCTCTGTGACATTTATACTGAAGTAACGTTGTTTTAGCTTTAGAAAATGATCTAAAATGGTCTAATGAGGTTCACTCAAACCTATTTTTCTGGTTGAAAAATTTGGGTTTAAAGCCTGGTCTTCTGAATCCTTATCAAATTGAATGGTTGACCTCCTGCCCTCAGTCTTTCTAAATTTTTTACTGATTTTTGCATTTATCACAAATGAATTCAGTTGACGAACTTTTGATATTGAACAAAACTATTTTCGTCCTATGAGAATATGAGAATGCAGGTCCTCAAATCCGCACTGACCTGCTATGCCTTTATGTTGAGCATTTCGTGCCCGAGGCAAAATATCATGAAATGTTTTGGCCGTTCCGCTTTTGTCATAGATTTGATAAAATGGGAGGCCCGAGGCGATATGTTCTTCAATTTAAATGCTGAATGATGCGGCTGAGCTTATTTGAAATATGCACAAAAGATCTGCTGTTTACTTGAACTGGCAATTTGTTGGTTATTGTTATTAAAAAGAGTTTATTTCATTTCTCCGACTATATAATTATCTCTGTTTGTAATATGAATCATTGCATTAGATTTGAAAAGATTGAAATTTTCCACGTATTAGATTGGTACAGACCCCAAGCCAGCTTGGCTGGTCATGTCGTCAGTACAAATTCCAACAGCTGCCTCCCCACCAATACATCCTATGGTGATAATAATGAATATTGGCTTTGTTGACCGCCGAAGAAAATAATGGTCACCTGCAAACTCGTGCTTGGGGTTGTCGGACTTTTTTCCTGAAGCAATTGCAGTAATGCTGTTTCAACGGTGTTCTAAGTCAAAGAGTGTCGTTTCAAATAGCGATGAAAGTGCCAGTTACGTTATCACAAACCCAGGGCAACTTCTAGAACCTTCCTTCTCATTATGCCGCCTCTTTCAATGAAAAAAGACAGAAAAATTGACATTGTCTCATTTGATGATTCCTATGACTACATCATGTCAGTGACTAGCTTATTTACTTCGTGGCGTATGAGATCGTCAAAACAGTTCAATTCTAGTGTTGATTTCTTTCTCATTGTACCAGTTGAAATGATGCTTGAAGCAAATCATGTCTATTGTGAGAATGATTGATCAAATCCGTGGCAATATGTAAAGTAAGCAAATACAAATAAGCGCGTGATAGTTGGAGTAAATATCATGCGTTTTTGTTGGAAAATATAAAGTAATAGCCATGGGTGAAACCGGGCCTACTTAGCACACTTAATGATGCTACTGTTCATATATGAACAATGCTAGTTTACTACCAGATAAGTACTCATTTTGCCTGAGGTTGAAAGCGATGATGACATCTGTCAATATGTATCAATCTGTCAATATTTATTGTAATTCACTCCCAACATCACGGCTGTGTACATAATATTTTGAAGATGTGTCGTGTCATTAATCTATCAATTGAAATCGAATCTCTTTACTTTTCAAACAGTGGATGATTCGAATTCGGTGTTTCAGCATTGAAGTTATTGTATTATTCATGGAGTTCGTGTGGTAAAAAAGAGGCAGATTAAATTTTCATCCATATGTCAACATTACCTTGGTGAACTGAGGATCATACCTTTTTAGAGCAAATGCAGTTTTTAGAAAAGATATAGTATTGTTCCGTATTCTCTTTATTAAGGTATTTTTTAAAGGCGCTGGTGGGAACAATATACTGCAGTGGAACCCGGTAACACGACCACTCATGGGACCGAGGTTGAATGGTCGCGTTACCGAGTTGGTCGCTTAATGAAGTTGAAAATCCGGGGACAAAATGCATGATTAAGTTTTCCCGCCCAAATAGTTGAATATTTTCATAAGTTCAAAATTCTGAAAAGTTTTCAAAGCCAACATATTTTAGGGGCTGATAATGTTTCCAGTGGTCGTGGTCTTGGTTCCGGGGTGGTCGTGTTACCGGGGGCCTTGTAATGGTAATTAGAGAGGAAACCATTCGGGACCGGAAATTCTTGGTCGTCATAACAAGGTTCTCCTGCACATGTTTAGTATATGAAATATGGATTCACTTTCAAAGATTTTATTCAATAATGGTAGAAATGAACTGACAACACATTCTAGCACATCCATGAGGAATCATAGAGAAGCGCGTTCCCAACTAACTGACTGTTCAACAAGAAAACACTTGATATAAGGCCAAGACAAAGTGGAGGGAAGTCGTTACGTTTCCCTCTGTCGCTTGGACAAGCCAATGTCTGCAGCGATATCTTCTTCAGGTAGACACGCTGCCAGGGCAGATTCACCCTGTTATGGCAGTATCGATCCTAAACCCTACACCTCTCAGCCTAATTCTTCAAGTAATGTGCTAACTAATGATGGTGTGATGTCTTTCTTGGCGATCTGCTGCTCATTATAGCTAAAGGTGAAAGAAAGCTAAGGGGACTCAGGTGTTCGAGCCTCATCGAGAACGTGAAGACGTCAATAAAGTGGAGCAAACAGACTCTCTTGGGGCAAGGTGGGAAGGTTTCCTAGAAGGATCAATCCGGGACTGATGATGTTGGTTCATTTTGAGCAGAAGAAAAAAACCCGTGAAAAAAAATTTGGACTCAGAAATGTTTTCATCTTTCTTCAGTTTCTACATGTTGACAACATGTTTAGGCTTCATCGAGAGAACCCATTTAAAGACATTTCATCAGTGCGCCAACCAGCTGCCAGTGTGCCACTTTCATGTCAAGCTTCAAAAACGATCTTCTTGACTAACAGGTTTTAAGAAGGAACCTTCCTGATTAGGATTTGGTAGCTGAGTTCTTGTATGATGTTTTACTGAGGGAAATTGCTCTTGCTAGTTTTGTGCGGCTAGGTGTTATAATGCGTTAGGGAGGGACAATCGGCGTTACCATGTTTCCAAAGGACAGTTATTAAGTTCATTTGCGTGTCAGGAAATGGGAAGTCGAATCGAAGGCTTCGAAGCGAGAAAGTTGCCAATTAAAGATTACACGTCAATCACTTTGTGCAAGAAGACTTCAAAGTGATTGTTCAAATAACAAAAGATCTATTGGAAAGAAGTGTCTCACTGTTCTCTTGTCCAGACAGCACGTTTGCTCTCATCACTGTCAGGACAAACCAAAATGAGAATATATATCTGGTACGTCAGATTTCACACATGTCATATCAAAATGTTCATGTTAGCCACGGAGCAGTGTTTATGGCTGATAGAGTCCTGTAATCTCCTAAAGCGTATTGTGAACTCACACATATGGAAGCCAGGTATCACTACATTAATGGTAGTATCATTGTTGCTATAAAACATGCGCTTAATGTGAACTCCTCATTAATGTTGTATTTAGATGTAAACAGCTGTCATGATTTTTCCCTCGTATTTCATCCTGGTTGGTTCATTATTAGTAAAAGTGATTAGAGCATGACCAGGCATTGTGTTTGGTTATTAATGTATGCATTATTTTGCAATGCTTGGGTTCGCGAAATCTCTAGCACGATATCAACAACTGTATTACCTGTTACAACTCTACTTGTCTACTTTTATAATAGGCTAATGTCCTAACTACACTTTCTCGTCTCTGGCTTGTAACCACTGCTTGGAAGTCTCTTGCTTCCCCTTTAGTCTCAAGGCAGACACGCTTTCCACCTTTTGGTGTAAGTTACCTGCCGCCTTGGAGGCATTATTGATAACGTGTCAGATGATGGTGTCACTAAGCTTGTCCAGGAGCAGAGGTGGAAGTGTACCTGATCATCTTCTTGCCCCTACTATTGCTGATCAGCTATCGGGAAGTTTCAGCTCACATGGAACTCAAGGCGGGAAGTTGGAATGTCTTTAACAGTTCATTAACCCTCAATGTATTGAATACTGTACTATGAGATCATATGAAGTTACTTGTTCGCTGAAATACATTCGACTACAAAGTGTATCGTTATCAACAATATCAAAAATATATACATGGCCTTATGTGCAACTGCCAGAATGTCAATCTTCAAGCAACATGCATGCTCTGTACCTCCGAGGAGAGTTGTTGATCTCGACATCCAGGGTGTTGTGGTGTGGTGTAATCGGTAGGCAATCTTCACTTGCTTGAACGTTTCCCATCAAATTTAACGAATGAAAAACCTCTGTACCTTATAAACCTCTATGCTATTTGTCCTTTGCTATTTCTCGGTAGGTGTAGCCTTGCAATAGATGAGTTGTTCAACACATGCAATTCATGATACACACAGCAGACTAGTTTTATTCGACTTAAACCCACAGGGGTTTGATAGCTCGTGTTGATCGTGTAAACGACACCTTCAACGTCCTTCGCCTGTCACGGCCTCTCAAAGTATCGTTCAGGTTGAGAGATTTATCAGGCTTGGAGATGTACGTCTTTAAAATAGATAGATAAATAAGCCGCCATAAGACAAGCCAGGTTGTATTGTGATACAAGATATGTCTTCTAGGTTAAATAGTTTAAAGTATTGTCACGAATGAATGGTAGGTTAGGGGTAGATCTAAGCAAGTCCATCTTCTCAGTATTTTAAGAGTTGCTATAGGAGAGTGTGACAACTATAGTCATTGCTGATGACGTCCCCAAGTACCAGCAAGAAAGATGTACCATTATTGATAAAGGGAGTTCCCTCACTATTCAGGCCACCCCACCACCCTTCATGAGAACCTTGGCTATTACATTCGCTGTTCATTTGACAGTTTAGGATTCAAAGCATTGAGATGATGGTGTCTTCTCATGGAAGCCCCCCTTGATAGCCACTGGTTGAGGTCCTAATAACGGTGTCATGGCCAACGATCCTATCTGTAACCGCGCAGTGTCCAAAAACGAATGAACTCGAGTCAGTCTCTGAGGAGCGATCATGTAGACAGGAGTGGCGCCATGAAATTTGATCAAGTAATTACCTTGGTGTAAAACTATAAATCAAGTCTTAATATTGACTAAAGACGCTTCCCAGCTGTAACCATTATGTCATTCCGGTCCAAGCTATCCATTTAGATTTCGAAGTTACGTGTCTGGCGCTGCTAATTTGACAGTTTTCAACTCCGAAGTGAAATTTGACCATGTGGCCTGAGGGTTAGCGCGCTTAAGAACACTTATTGTAAGAACCTTGGATTGACATAATTGGTGATAAACACGCATTCGCCAGCTCAGCATCCTATTCCTGTTGCAAAAATAGCCCACTCGCCGCTGGCGCTATTTCTCCTTCTTTTTCTTTCTTCAAGAAATGTTATGTTAGATGATGTGATTGTTGTCCTCTTAGTGTGTTTGTTCATCCTGGTCATGGATTCAAAAACAAAGAAAACATCCGATTTCTTTCTGGGATGTGGTCAGCTGGCTCAATCCCCTGGGCCTAGGATTAAGAAAGTCGAAACCGATGATAGCGCGTCATTACCTCATTCATTCAATTCTATGCTGCAGACTCTCCTTCCACAATAGTTCATCTCCTTTCAACACAAACTTTGGCATATGCATTCAGAAGGCCTGGGAACAAGTGATAGTGCCTAGACTTCAGTTGTTGTCTTAGCTTCTGAAGATTGTAGGTTCCGGTCGTCACTCGAGGCATCTCCCTTGAAGCTTCGCCACTCAGACAATCCGATACGACATTTTGTTTGTTTGTGCTCGTGTTTCTGTTTATCATGTGTCCCTTCTTCAAGCAAAGGCCGAGTCAACGAACTGAACATGCGTCAGTCATAAGCCCAAAATGTTTTCTTGAGAAAGTTGTTGGTAGCAATGTCAGAAAGAGCAATCGACTTTTAGGCATACCAATATTGACTGCGACAAGGACAGGTCAAGTGTGCTGGGTACAGCTTTAGCAAACACCTTTCCTGTCGATGGGCCACTGAACTCTCTCAAGTAGGCTTTAGGTGGCGGTCATGTTGAAGTCGAACATTGTCGAGATTAAAATATTTGGCTATTCAACAGATCTGCTGATGTTAAACATGCTTAGGTCGCGACGGATTCGAGGACTACCGGTTTCAGTGATGTATCTCTGTATATTATTCTTTTACAAAAAGTTGACAAATACAAATAGACGAACCCAAGTGATAACATTCTGTCAAACTCACAACAAACCACATTGTTGGTCACAAATAGCCAGTTTATCTATCAGTGATCAAGCAGTAATGCCGCGGTGTATTGGCAGATTGGATGTGGTGAGAGCACTCGATGGTACTCAGCCACACTTGTAGTTCACCCAATCACGATTAGAGTGCTTCAGTCCATTAGCGAGGTGTCAATGGGAACACACTGATCGTCTCTTCAAGTCCGAATCGATTCCAATACAACCTGGTGGATTGACCAGTGCTTCTGTCATGATGAATGCACACCATATGTCGATATTCTCATGGTACGTATCTCAATGACATATTATTGACACCTGATGGTGAGTTTTTTGTTGTCTTCCCGATTCACCTTCTGTCATGAGGTGTAACGAAGCTTTTATTGCTTCTGATCGAGTGAGTGTCTTTTGATCTGTGCGGAGGAAACGAGGTGATTTCTTACTTAACTTGTCAAGTATCTGTGATAGCTTCGTGGCAGAATAATACTCTATCAGACAGTATGACAGTGATGATTACCTGTTGAGTGTAGCAGTTGTAAGCGGGCTGACATTACCGATATGTTTCTCTCGCTTTCTATGTGTTGAGTGAATAGTTTTATCCTGTTGTCCAGGTTGTTGTTTTGATATTTCAAGTACGAGTTGATATCTCCCATCCTAAGCCCGCGGACCAGACGGTGCAATGTTCGCAGACACACACAAAAGCATTTGTTTGAAACTCTGTAAAATGTAAACATATGAGAGTCTGACCTCTACCTTTGCTTCACTGCGCCCGGGGATCCTGGAATGATATGGAAAATACCTTCGCCCTTTCAAGAAAGGTCGCAACCATCTCCAGTTCTAACTTGTTGTTTTCATCTCATTTAAATACTGAAATAATAAATCCCCTTCTCGTCCATCAAAAGTATTGGTGACCGTTTTCCTCTTTAAGCTGGCGACGGATAGAATGTTTCAAAATAACCTGGCTAAGAAGAACCGGTAAGTGAACTGTATTAATAATTGATAGATACGTTTTCAAAGGTAAGCAAAGTAATCTCTTCATCCGCTGACAAAGGATATTCAGGGGATTGGAAGTGGAGCGCTTTTAGTCGGAAGACTAAGCTCATGTTGCCTGTTTGAGGCTCAGGATATCGGTGTCAAACAGGCGACATGGGCATCTCTTTGGGGGAAGCCTGCAGCGGGTGAACGAGTCGTTTTGTGAGAAATAAACCATGACAATTTTTGAGGAAAAAATTGTTGATACTCTTGTACCACAATGAATGCATCGATGCATTGATACGTAGCTACAGTGATAGATAGCATGATAATAGAGGTAAATGGCGAGTCACAAGTAGGCTGTGGTCGCTTTATGAGAACCATCGGTGACTGACATGATTAAAGACAACGGCTCCTGTCTATGTTCGGAAATGTGAACCTTGTTTTTTCTGGTTCTTAACATCCAACACCTGACTAAAGTACACCATCAGTTACCGCAGTGATCAAATCTGCATCAGATTCCCAATGTTTTGAAAGTTAATGGCTTCACCATTGGAGTTACTCTAAGGAAGCTGGCGACTCTTTGTTGACTCAGAGTTCAAATGTTGAGCTAGGTGACTGCGGGCTGGGGCTGATTTAAACAAGACATGTGTTCCGAGATGGCCACAGGTGCACAAATGTTTTAAGTTTACTTAATCCGTGAGAAAGCGTGCGTGCCATTTAAAGATGCATCATCGATCACCCCCCTCCCCCTCCCCCTCCCCCCCCGCCCCATTGTCCTGGCAGCTAGATGTCCACGTCCATCCATAGCGCCAAGATATCACTTCGTTCAGGTTTTCGGCCTAAAGTAGACATCGACTTCTGAGGGACCGTGTTCATTACCGATGAATGGGAGGTCAGTTAGTACTCTATCTTCCCAAAGTCTGTCAACACCAGCGCAGTGAGCGGCTCTTTCGTGCCTGAAAACGAGGAGTAACACCATCTGGTGAAACCCTAGACCCTGAGGATTAGGGGATGCCATGATGCGTTGTCCTCAACAACAAGACTGGTGTCACCTTGCAGGTTGCTGTTTATTCCACTTTGTGTGGTAACTTGGAAGATTTCAAATGTGGTTTCAGAATCCAAGGCATAGGCTTCTACGACAAGACAATGAGTACAGTTTTACAGTCGGTGCCTTGTTCAAATTATTGTCACCCCAGGAAGCCTTGTCACCTGTTTTAGACAAACAATGAGACATGATGAAAGCCATTGTTTATCACTTGTATTGAATGTGGCCAATGGTTGGTGATCAGGGATGCTCTTGTTTAGAGCTGGGACTCATAGATTGAATGTGTACGCGCGGGAGCTGCAGTATGTTCAGCCACAAACACCGCGGTCATCCTGTCGAACCTCTTGTATTTCCGTTGCAACGATTGTCTAACTTACAAACGACTTATGCTTCAAAACAGGTTGAGACGTATTCCGCTCCAAATCACATTTGATATAGGTCTATGCCTTGACTGAGAACCCGATGGAGTGCTTGCATCATCCCCCTATGCCTTTTAGTGAGTTTAGGTTTGTTAGCATAGGATCATACGATGGTGTTCCTTCTTAGTAATAAAGATGACAGTTAAGAATATATAGATGAGAGAACCTTGCCTTTATGCTGTTACAAAGAACTCTGCCACCTTTTATTGGGAAATCTGAGATGATTCCATGGAAACGGTTCTGAGTTCGTGAGATATATCGTAAAATGGTATTGGAATTTGTCCTTCTTTATCGAAGTAATAGAGACTTATAAACTAAACCTGTAGCCATTTTCTTGACTAGCAGTGTTTCATCAAAGGCGGATTTACTTGGCGAAGTATAGCAGTGGTTGATGTGGCCGTATATTGACAGAGTTAGAGCCGTGTTCCATCATTGTCACTTCTTCCTTTGTGGCCAACCACCAATTATCTTTTCCCGCCCGTTGAAATCAAGAATTGAAATATCAGGAAGCCTGTGAGAGAATCAGAGCCCAGAGATATGCCGGTGGTCTTGCTACGCTGATCACATGAAGGTATCCCTTCATAAGGGGTATAGTTAGATAATCACGCGTTAAGGTTGAAGCATCCCCGCATCTAGAGAAGCTGCTATCCCATTTAGTAGACAATGCATTCATGTATACAAAAGCTATTGGATAGATGGCCTTTATGAAATGAAAAGAGAGGCGTCCTATTACCGCCAACAAGAGATTTAGTCAATGTGGTCGCACATTTGCTGTGTACGACAACCAATCAACCTCTAAACACCTGTGTTATTTTTACAAATTCTTAGACGGAGTAATCTTTCTAAACATGACCCCCATGTCCTCTGATAAATAGAGGATTTGAATGGAGATATGCCGGTTGAACATGGGAATAGTTGAGTGCACTTGGTCCGGCTTGTTTAAACATGTGAAGAGGAACAACCATTCAATATGTGACATCTTCCACATAATGGTCGAAGAACACCCTCAAACCCACCCCGCTGTGAGAGATCATTCACCGCTCAAATCTAAAATAGGGAAGTCCTACCTTCATTCTACTTTTCATTTGCCTTAGTATATTTCACGGAAAACTTCCTCATTGAGTCGACGGTTGGGTTAAGAAATTGTGAACCTAAACAAAAGGTCCCACTCCTCCACCATGGTCGCACTACTCAACCAGAGGTCCCACCACTCCACCAGCCTGGTCCCACTACTCCACCATGGTCGCACAACTCCACCAAAAGGTCCCACTACTCCACCACCCTGGTCGCACAACTCCACCAAAAGGTCTCACTACTCCACCACCTGGTGGAGGAGTGTCACCATGGTGGAGAAGTGGGACCGTGTTTACCTTTTTTGGTCCAACTCCTCCACTATTTCAAGTACATTTAGTAACTCTTATGATGGCCAGAATAGGCTCGAAATAGATTGTTAGGGCCCTCATCTATTCTAGCCTTGATTACTGCTCTAACGGGACTATCAGCTGCACAGTTCAGGCGGGTACTTTGTGATGAACCCTCTTTGGTGATGCTGGAGAAGGCTCGTGTTGGAGGCATGGGACACACTGCTTGGGAGGCCATAACTACTTCATTTCAAATCGGTTTCGGAAAGCTTAACATTACTTTAAGCAATCAAAACCCACGATTTTCAGTCAGCGGTTGTTTCCTCATTGTCTTCCATTTGTCCCCTTGTCTCATCCTTCCAACTAGCGGTAAAACCAATCGACCTATGATTCGCCCCATCCATCTCGTTCCTAATTTCGCCAAGAGTCTCCTGTCCCAACCGGTACAATCCAATCGCCAAAGGCACACACATCACACATTCGTATTGAAACGTATGGAAACGTGTTATGCTATTAAACATGTTAAGAACCAGCGCTGCTGAGGTGACGGAGGGTCTCGTTCCAATGAGTCAGCACCGAAATCAACACAAGCTGAGCCGCTTGCAGCCGTCCGCTGTTGCTTCGCCGCGACCTCCGAGGTCCCTTGGATAATAACATCTTTACACCAACCCAGCATCCGTGATGCTATCGTGCTCAGTCACAAGCCTAATCTCCAACACTGAATATAATGCAATTTGACATAATATATCGATTAAGACGAGTCGATTTGCCACCAGATAAATGCAACAGATACCAAGCTATTGAGTGGTAATCATATTATTTCGGCATGCATCATTGCAACTTCCTAGATTGCGATTTGTACGCTTGCTACAGTTTGCTGGCGATTGGTAACCCCCAGAGGCAACCTATGGTAACCTAGTTAGCACCGGCCGTCGTTGATAGTGGCCTGCAGTTATCAACCCTTGTTGGCACACTGTTGCATTGGCGTATACAAGAGGTTGCTTCCCATGCCGGAATGTGGTCGAGTCTCTTGGCCCAGCAAGAGTACTTTCATCATAAGCAACAGGACCTTATCAATACACATTCTGTTGCCTCTGCATTTTTGGCAAGTTTCTTGGGGAAAACAATCACCATAAAATATAAAGAATTGTATCGATTTGATTTAAAAAGCCCATTTTGCTGACAAAATCCTTCAGTTTCTTTACAGCAAGAATATAGGGTTGCAAATTTCGGCTCTACAGTTGTTCGTTATCTGATCCAAGCGATTCCAGCACTCGACCGGTGTCATTACAGAAACGCGAGATTAGGAAATCAATAGAACTTGAGTCCATCTTTGTCCTGCCAATTTCCTCGTGTAATAAGTGACTAGCAATATTTGACCTCTCGTTGATCATGGTAAATGACTTCTGAAAGGAATCGACATGAAGCTACGATCTCTACGGGTTGTGAAGAGAACGGAGAAGGGGATGAGAGACATGTTCTCTTCTCTTAACAGTAACTGTGACAGGGTGAGAACAGAGAGGGACGGGATCGTGTATCAGGTTCGATGGTGATCGAAAGTTGATCCCGTGATCGGTTTTCATTTTGAGAAGCGTAACAGATACTAGTAGTGTATCTGTAGGGTCGGATAACGCGTAAGCTGCGATTAGAATCATGCTACATATACATGTATGACTCGATGACTAGTCATTGGTTATTGAACTTAATGGAAAGAGGGTCCACCCTATTTTTGTTACTAGAAATCTGTACTTGGGTGACTTTGACCCCAGGACCAACCCATATGGACGGGTACACATATCTGAAATCAATTGCATGAGGCATTACCATACACAAAAATCGTATGAGCAACATTATAAGAGGACTAGCAATCTTAGCCAACAGACTCATGAACGTCAACCGAGTACTGTTGCATGGTGTTTTCATATCATTTCGGAGATGTTTGATATATCATGATATACACGACAAATTGTTCACTCCACTTCAAAGTCAGACCGTGGGTGGTTAACACGGTAGATTCCAAAACAGTCTCAATACGTATAGATGTATTCTATTCACAGAGAAATAATCCCACAGAACGTCTGTAATCGATTCCCCTGAGGTCGGCAAGAAATTATGTCATATGTCGTAGGAAATGATGAATTAGTATACGCATCTTCTGCTGGGGATTATATGTAATTAATGACTTTAATTAACGAATGGTCCGAATGTCATAATATATATTCCTGTTTTGTTGCGTGAAATAACTGAAAGACAATTTGTGGCGTTGAACATGGTGATGTACTTATTCTCAAGTCGCAATCTTTCTAAAACCACTGCTGTGGGCCGGGATAGATTTTGTTATCAACCCCATAAGACTTGACAATTCGCCTTTGTGCAGCATCGTGTTGAATCACGTTGATGACTTGTTCATAGGGCTAACATTTTGAAAGGCAACCTAACATCGACAATTGTTAGTTGACTTTGGTTAGTTTTATGAGGCTGGCAAATGTTAGTGAGTCTGATTATGATGTGTTATTGCTCTACACTACATGTATATACCGCCTGTACAGACAAATATGCAGTACATTAATGGTAATTATTCTATCCTGCGCTACTTCATACATATAGCGCAGGTTTCGAATGCTGTCGACCTGGTGTCTATATCTGTCCACTCTCTTATTAACTGTTGGTTGTAGATACGTCCTGATCATCTTAGATTAATCACTTTCCTGCCCTATTGTTGTCCACCCCTGCCTGGGGTAGCCGAGAGAACTAATTAAAGCGAGTGCGTGTTGAAAGCACCGCTACATAACACACCATGTATTAGCTTAATAAAGACGATTGCTTTTAACGATGAAGCTCGTGATAACGACGACAGTGATTTCATAGCATGTACTCATGCTAGGTTCTTACACATTGTAGCGGCCCTATCACGGTTGATAGTTGGGCTAATCCTGATCCCAGCGCTCCTATCACGGTTGGTAGCTGGGCTTCTCCTAGCCCCAGTGGTCCTTTCATGAATGTAAGCTGGGCTATTCCTGGCTCCAGTGGTCCTATCATGGGTGGTAGCTGGGCTAATCCCGAACCTAGCGCTTCTATCATGGGTAGTAGCTGGGCTATTCCTGGCCCTAGCTGTCCTATCATGATTGTAAGCTGGGCTATTCCTGGCTCCAGTGGACCTATCATGGGTGGTAGCTGGGCTATTCCTGGCCCCAGTGGTCCTATCATGGTTGTAAGCTGGGCTATTCCTGGCACCAGTGGTCCTATCATGGGTGGTAGCTGGGCTAATCCCGAACCTAGTGCTTCTATCATGGGTAGTAGCTGGGCTAATCCCGAACCTAGTGCTTCTATCATGGGTAGTAGCTGGTCTATTCCTGGCCCTAGCTGTCCTATCATGGTTGTAGGCTGGGCTATTCCTGGCCCTAGCTGTCCTATCATGGTTGTAGGCTGGGCTATTCCTGGCCCCAGTGGTCCTATCATGGGTGGTAACTGGGCTAATCCCGAACCTAGCGCTTCTATCATGGGTAGTAGCTGGGCTATTCCTGGCCCTAGCTGTCCTATCATGGTTGTAAGCTGGGCTATTCCTGGCCCCAGTGGTCCTATCATGGGTGGTAGCTGGGCTAATCCCGAACCTAGTGCTTCAATCATGGGTAGTAGCTGGGCTATTCCTGGCCCTAGCTGTCCTATCATGGTTGTAGGCTGGGCTATTCCTGGCCCCAGTGGTCCTATCATGGGTGGTAACTGGGCTAATCCCGAACCTAGCGCTTCTATCATGGGTAGTAGCTGGGCTATTCCTGGCCCTAGCTGTCCTATCATGGTTGTAAGCTGGGCTATTCCTGGCCCCAGTGGTCCTATCATGGGTGGTAGCTGGGCTAATCCCGAACCTAGTGCTTCAATCATGGGTAGTAGCTGGGCTATTCCTGGCCCTAGCTGTCCTATCATGGTTGTAAGCTGGGCTATTCCTGGCCCCAGTGGTCCTATCATGGGTGGTAACTGGGCTAATCCCGAACCTAGCGCTTCTATCATGGGTAGTAGCTGGGCTATTCCTGCCCTAGCTGTCCTATCATGGTTGTTAGCTGGGCTATTCCTGGCCTCAGCGCGGTCCTATTATGGGTTGTAGTTTTGCTGACAGAACAGGCAGCACCACAAGGGTCGCCAATTCGTGTCGCTTTCTCTGACCACCTCTGAAAATGTCTGAGAAACCAACCACTTGCCCTTGTTCGTGGCCTATAATATGGTTGTCAGCAGCATAATGTTTTATGTACAATTACTTTGTTTCTCATCCTGTACCGCCGGAGAAGCAATCTACTTGATAAAGCAACAGGTGTCTTGAGTAAGATGTAGTGCTGTTTCCTTGCCTGGCGGGAGCGACATTGGAAAGAGATATAAGAAACGGTTCTGAGGAAGCTACGTGTAGAGCTAATCTTCTCTATGACAACTAGAGAGATTGATCCAGTCTAGGCTTACCTGAATCACATATAGTATATGTACGGCGGTGTACTTGTGAATCACATCAACTCTGGGTGCAGTGGGTATAAGAAGTTGTAATACGATACTCGCCATGTATTCCCCTCTGACACCAGCCCAAGGTGAAAATGTCTTTCTTGGATGGAAGAAGACCTGTATTGAGTAGAAGCTTAGCTGCATGTTAGTAACCAAATGTTTTTCTCCTGTTGGATACATTCGCTATGGGAAAGTGTTTTGCAGGCGACATACGTCAGTAGCATGTCGTTGAAGATGGTGGTTTCAGAAGAATGAGACGCTCGGTGCTTACGTACAACTTATCATATACAGCACATCCTTCCCGAGGTAGGCTTTGTACAAAACGAATGAAAAGAAACGTGTCAAACTACCGTCTACATGTCAATATTTTGTTAAAAGCAAACCAACATACGCAGCTGCCTTTAGTTTTATTCACCACGTAGAGCTGTCTTCTAATAATGTCAGTGTCGAATGAATTATTACTCTATTGTCGATGTTAAAAATTTGGAAAACTTTTTACACTTTGAATGTTAAAAAATAATGACTGCCTGTAATCTGTGTCAGTCGTTTCAATCCTCGTTGCCGTTCATGAATGAAAAATAAAATTGTATTTGAAATGGTTTATCTAATCGATAATGGTAGTTCATTGTAATTTAATCCTATAATTGCCAAGCCTCCGATGTGTCTGCCCCGGGCGCTGAACAAACAGCTATGGCAAATCGGCCAAAACAATACAACTATTTAAATTTCAGGGGATTAAGTACCATTTTTAAATTGTGTGTTATCAGTTTATTTTTAAGTGGGGATTGGCCTTCTTAACTTTTAATGTATCATTAGCATTTTTTCTGTTCTTATTGATAATGGAAAATGATTAACTATCCATCGCTCAGAGTTCACCGATCATTGAATATACACATCACACTTACCTTTAACACTGAACATGGCTGGGTCTGCATGTCAAAATGCTTAATGGAAAGTTATTTGGAAGGTTCTGAGTGCAAGAAAATCCACCAATAATTTATAGAAATATTCTACATTTACATCCCCATTTTAGATAAAATGCCATGAAAGGAATCCGATTATTGGGAATATGAATCTAGGCATAGATTGCTGGTATGGATTAACGTATGCCTCATCTATTGATTCTCATCATACGGCTCGTAACCTTTATGCTTTAGAATCAGCTTCAAACTAGTGGAAATGTCATCGCCTCCACGTGATGAAACATATACCACCAAAACCGCCTAACCCTAACCCTAACCCTAACCCAACCCTAACCCCAACCCCAACCCAAAAATGTTCAAAGTCAAAAAAGTTTTGGGACAGATGATATTGGTGATGTTGGTTCTTTTTTGAGCGAAAAAAAGTGAGAAAAAAAGTTTTGAACTTGGACATTTTTTCAGAGGTCAGTCAGTTGAAAATTTTGAAAATTTTTCAAAGTCAAAAACGTTTTGGGATTGATGATATCGGTGATATTGGTTCATTTTGAGCGAAAAGTTTTAATATTCCCCGCTGCTGCTTCCATTGTTGCATCAGGATCTCGTGTGAGTTTCGTGTAGTTTCTAGTATCTACGAAAAATAAAAAGGCTATTCCGACATCACAAAAGTGATAATCCATTAGGAAGGTCTTCTAAGATCCTATATTGTTATTTCGTGCTCATTTGGTCTCACCTCTTCAAGAACTGGAATACATGATGCAGTTCAGTGCAATGTGTATTGGCATTTTTCTGTTGTTAGCTTGATTCCCGGCGTAGACAAGTCATGAAGACTTGACGTGATTGTCTTGGCTAATGCAGCGACTTCATGTCGCGAGCGGCGGCTTGAAGCCGTGTCAAGCACCAAGCATAACAAAGATGCCATTATACTCCTTCATACTGCGATTCTTTCCCTTATCTCACTAGCGGCCAAACTCTGACTCTTCTGTCTTCCTATGTGATAACCGGCTTGGAATAGCACCGCGCCATCACCTACCAAATATCCTAATTAGTGTATGCGATTGTCTCGCTACCTAAGCTAAGGAATGCCATGACTGCCTGTGGACCGCTTCTTAAACTGCAGGCTGACTAAACCACGAATGCTTTAGTTGAGCCTTTTCTGGATGGCGAGTTTCAATTTGTTAATAACTCTGTCCGAGTGATTGATGGCGTGGACGGTGATCAGCCTTGCCGCTCCGATGCAATACTGCTGCGGCACTTTCACAGTTTGTGCCATAAATGCCATTGAACGTCAGTCAGGCATCCCTTATTATGGAGGAATCAATGTGGTAAATTCAAATTATAAAGCAACTCAAGGTGAAAATGGTATTGATGTGTTCATCCGAGTCGACATCGATGAAGATTTGATAGCGTAGCGCCGTATATTGTATTGTCTTTGCCACGGAGAGAATTTGTAAGAACGTTCTGTGTTCTCTTAACTCCTAATGACCTGAGCTGCAGAATACGTAAACGTTTTGAAATATCATCTGTAGGCCTAGCAAACAGCACATGGCGTGACCATCAGTACAATCAGCATCGTACTATCTCCTTCATGTCCGGCGGGTAAGAGCTATAGATGAGCTTCGTGACCTGTGAAATGACCCAGACCTTCACTGCTGTTGTAGATTGATTACAACTGAACCTTCGGAGCAAAACCAATCCCTTTCAGTAGCAAGGCAATGTGCTTCAACCTGCCCCATCCGACAGGCCCGACTCTCTCGCCGATGGTCGTCCATTGCGGCGGAAGGCGATGGCAGATGTCGTGACTTAATGCTCTTCGCCCGAGGCTTCTTTATTGTGTTGAATAATAGATGAAGTACTTGATGAATTAGCTTGAATCCACCAAACAAGACCTTCTATTCGACTGGCGAGAAAGAAGCGAGATTAAAGTGATAACTTCGAGCAGCGGTTCGTTATCTATTTATGATAAGTGACTTTATGGCAGAGGTAAAAGATTGTTTTTCTTGCGGAGGTAGTTTAGGGTTGGGTTAGTCTTGTCGTTAAGGGAGATGGTAAAGTAGAAGGTCGTCAGACGTTTATGCGAAACCAAGGCAGAGTTGCCCAGCCGACCAAACGAGAGAGAGGTATTCGCAGCAAAGTCTGCAGTGAGTGGTGTCGTAGAAATAGCTTCAGCCAAGGTAGTTATTATAGATGACCTAACTTTAAGTGAAATACTATTCTCATTATACGTTCATGTACATTACGCACGGTGTCTTGATCAAGCGTCAAGGCAGGACAGCTAGCCCCTGGTATTGAAGCCTCCCTCCATGCATTTACTTAGTAATATCATCCATAAAGGATAAGCTGCTTTGAAGTAGGATACGAGGCGTTGTAGCAGCATTCAGCATTAGCAGCGGGGGTCAGTTTACTTGGAGACGCTCCTTACTAATTAGGGCCGGTAATAGCTGGGGGTAGAAAGTGAAGGAATGAGGGACATGATGATAGCATGATAAGGGAAGGGCTTGGAGGTGAACAACATTTGGGAGAGTCTTTGATATTCACTGCTTCAGTTCCCCTTCAGTTCCTTGCGCATCATATAGCATTACAGAATGATTTGCTGTCCAGTGTGTCCCACATGTAACACTGTCCGTTCATCAGACCTTGGTGTCGACGCGGGCTGCATTTAGCTCAGAAGTTAACAAGACTTCCAGCATTTGGCCCAAGTCACTTTTGCTCGATGGTAGGGCCCGCATTAGAGTTGGGTATACGTATAGGTCATCGATATCCTGCAAGCGTTTTCTCTTTTCCTTTAGTATATTTACGAAGGTGTCATATTGATTGCACAGAACATAATATTCTTCTGACATCCACTTCCTACCACCTTCCGCCTCTTAGACGATACCTTGACTATTACAGAGCATGATCAAAGGGTGTTGACTACATGCCTGTATTCATTTAACACAACCTTCTCTCGCATGTTGCTTTCACCTTAATCAGTGTAAATTGCAGGGTTCAAGTCGCTCTGTTCTCACAGAAGGATTAAGAGAGAAATGCAGCAATAGCATGAGGAAGTGCTTTTTAACTGCTTAATAACAATACAGTATGTGCCATTTCCGAACTGTTGTAGCACCGAGGAAAGGTCTGAGGTAAACAAGCATCGCCAAATGCCAGACGTACAACCCAGAGAGCGAGTGAACGTCTGATATTTGGTGAGATCGCCTCTTCGTTTAATGACACCATCGCACCATAGCACATGGCGTCGTTTCTCCAGGCCATGCTGAATGAGACATCAACAAGATGTCATTGGCCGCAATCTTTCATATCTCTTGTTTTGAGCAACTATGTTCTCTTTCCCCCGAACACGTCTTTCATCATCATCGTGTGTACCCCTCTTGTTGCTTGAGGAAATCCACTCAGGATCAACTTACCAATATCCCTTAATCACCTCAAATTGAAACAGTGTATTCTGATACTAAATCCAGCTTTGGAACAAGTTGCTGATTGCTGCTCCTGACTCATGGACTCATCGCAGTCGAATCTTGACAAATGATCTGTGAATGCCGCTTGTCTATCTATTCTACTGCTGACCGAAGCTACGTTATCGCCAATGGAAGGAAGCTTGACGACTTTCTATTACTCAATTAGTGACCGCTGTGACTTCTTATCTCGGCAGGGCCTCTTACCACTGCTTCCTTCATCCCTGAAGTGACAATTGCTCCCATACTTGGCGATTATCTTTTCGCTTGTTGCTGTTAACTCTTAAAGACTGTGTGTTGGAGTTAAGCTGTATTGTTGATCCATCTGTTGTTGATCTAAAACGCAGCCTCTTTATCTTTCCTATTCCTCACTGTGGTGAAACTAAACGGTAATCTACTTGTCTAAGCATTCATCTATTACCTTAGATCACCCAGCTTTTGGATGGATACCGGCATTTCTCTGTCATTTCTGGTTATCAGAAATAGATAAGAGACGTTTTCGTACATACTTTATACTGGAGAAATGATTCCAATATCTTTGAATTTGTGGCGTATGTGGTATATACCACACGTCTCATATCATGTTTTATAGCACTGTTTTGACATCTACTCTCATATTATCAGAAAAGAAGCTTGTTTATGCATAGCTCCGCTGACACATTGTGTGGGATGTGTTTTTGCCTGTCAGCTCCCTTTGATGCATTGCAAGTTGACAATTAAAGACACGCATGATGACCGATAGCTGTGAAGGCCAGTGATGTGATGGGCAGAAGATCGATATTGACAAACCAATGTTACACAATCAGTCAGAATCTCACATCTCTCGTTTAGTCATCAGGCCAGCGGAAAAACAACAACAACGCCAAGTGTTCAACTGTGTAGTGTGATTCAAGCTCTGTACATCGTATAATCAGGGAAGCTTTCATGAGAATCAAGTCTCCAGTTACTTGTTTTACATGAAGTCATTTTCGTAACTTTGTCCAAGATTTTGCAGAACTGGATCAGTTTCTGTTCTGGCGTGAGTTGGATTGCCAGTCATCGGCGAGACCTTCAATTAAACCAATCGCAAGACATTCAATCAAAGCATCATCATTTCGCTTTTTGTTTTGTCCAGTAACCTGGTGAAGCATGTGGTAGGTGCCCTTGCGCAAGGAAAATATACCTTAAATGCCTAAGTTCAGCATATCAAGAAAGAAAAGCGTTCATTGAAGAACATCTTCCAATGACCATCCTGTCGTCAATATCATGATATGTTTTAAGTCCTTCCTCCGATTGGCCGCTGGTGGCTACTCCCGTCTGCCGGACATGGCTTTCTCTCATTCCGTTCCATAATGACCATTTAAGACCACTAAATGCCACATGACTGCGAATAGTCTTCTCTGGAAAAATACATTTGAAGACGCGTTTTCTCTAAATGATCTCGCTGTCAACTTATGACGAGCTGGTGGACAGGCTGACTGCTGGTCCCTCGCCGCTACTCATCTGGCGCCGCGAAAGCTCAAGTAATAATTGACTAATACCACGCTCAAGATCACCAATATCTGTTAGCCAATTTTTCGCGGCCTTCTTAAGGCGATCGGCGCAAATTGCCGCAGCGATCGTCTTGATAAAACAATACTAAGAAATTGATATTATTTGCCTGTTGCTTTTTTGCCACACTCTCTCGCGGACGTGATAGTTTTATATATCAACTGTGGGGCAGGAAATAACTGGGCAGTAATGTCGATTTGCTCTGAAAGTATGAGTAACATCGATGTAGAGTGAGCAAATAGTAGCAGCCTCCTTTAAAATTGGTGTAGTGACACTTCGGCACTCGTTATGCAAATCTGGGCTATCTAACAGTCAGTGGCTCTGATCTTTCCAGTACCGGTACCAGTTTCCACTCTGCATTAAACACAAGTAGAAGCGGCATACATCTTGATGATATGATAATACCACTGCCATGGTACTTACTATATATTTCTCTTCTTGCAATCATCCTTTCGAAATATGGGCTGCTTGTTTGTGAAAGAAGTCGGGAAGAAAACTGATTGCATTTGATTCGACACTAGTTTCACCAAGTTTCTTGTCATCCGAGATGAGCAGAGCTATTCGGGTTTAGACGTGTATCAAATTAACTGCTCCGATTCGAAATTAGATCAACCAGTTTCTTATACCCAATGAGATTTGACGAAAGATGAGAGCGAAAGTCTTTATCTGGTACTGAGGACCATGACAAATAACAAGAAAATAATAATATACATGGGGAACCCATGTCGGCGACCACCCCGGTACCCAGACCACGACCACTTAATTGGACGTTCCAATGACCAAATTCACCCCTCTAACCCGACCAAAGGGCCTAATTGTCGAATTGCTGTCTTCGGGTCCCTCTCAAGCAACTGCTGGTTGGCCAGTAGCCGATCTCAAAATCTCAAAGCTACTCATTAGAAACATGATCTACTTTCCTGGAAAGGATACGACTGGTATTGTCTTTCTATAGCAGAATTATCCAAAGCTTTGAACTTGCTAACACTTCTCGAAAATCATTGTCAGCTTTTACAATTCTAACGTCAAAATGGTTGAATGGGCGGAAAGGTGGTGAAGCTGCTTGCCTTTCTAAACCTTTTGTACGAATCCCAATAAGTGAACCTCTGATATTGCTAATAATGGCTGTGTGCATTTCAACGGATTCAGAGTACCAAAGGCCGAACAGTTGACGGTCTTCAGCATCAGTCATCACACCAATCCTAAAGTATTAATGTCCGACATCGGGTTAATTAAGAAAGTTATTATTGAATCATAATGCCTTTGTCTCTGCAACTTTCTAGTCCATTCTAATCAGGTTAGAATCTTCTGGCTCTGCGTGGATGTGCCACAGTTATACGTGTGCTATCCCTCCCCATATACGGCTAATTACAGTCTTAACACGGCATGGGCGGGGGCCTTTTTTATGCCGTACAGTAATCGGGGGCTGCACAGTCTGTCTCGACATGATAAATGTGATGTATCAGGTTTCACTGGTGACTTATCGTCCAATAATAGACTCGCTGGTTTCACGCAGCATCCGGGAGGATTAAGTCTACACTTGTCCGATGGTGTTGCTTTATTGTCTTGTTTCGTCCTTGGCATGGTTGGGTCGTGAAGGTGACATGAATGAACGGAATGATATTCAGTCTGGCTATGTTGATAATGATGTCATTGTTGTCTCATTTGTCTTAACAGACGATTATACAAAGGATCTCATCCCGAACGTAAAACGCCCTAGCCAATTGAATGATTGGATTCGTTGCCTACCTGTTAGGTAGAGGAAGGAGATTTTGAATAAGCACAGCCAATTGAGATTCTTAGAGTATTGGCTAAGACCTGTCCATGAATTCATCTTCCTCGATGGCATAACATCATATTCGCCGACTTGACTGGTTTCCATGCGTCGTGACTTAAGTTGGGACGTAAACAACATCACCAAAATAAAAAATGTAAGATAGATGTTTACAGAAAAAATATTTAATTCCGTCTTAAACAAGAACAGTACCATGGTGTAGCAAATAAACCTTCCAAAGCTCGACTGATACGAAAACAAAATGTTTGATTTGCCCAAGAAATAAAATATTTACATATGAATTTACCTATCTGCTGGTTGTTCTTCATATCTGCATTGTACCAGGAAGGAGTAATGCTCCACAGACAAAATAACAATAAATCTATGAAGTGTAATAACTTGAGATTTGACTTCAAACAATGTAAAAGGGTTTGGTTGTAAAAGGGTTTGGTCTATATCCTAGTTTTGCATTCAACTCGCGTGCTCGTCCAAGTCTCCTCTAAAGCCGGTGATAGGGCTTATGCACTGCTGCTGAGGACTCAATGGCGAAACTCTACATGCATAGCTCATTCTTAGCACCATTAAAATAAGTAAGCAAGTCGGTTGCAGCATCAGCACACGCTTATTGGGAAATGAGAAGGGTAGCTATGTAGATATTTTGATATGAATCTGGCTTGAGGAATAATACAAATACTAAGAAAATACGTTGTCCTTACCGTCAAAAGCTGTTTGTTGTAAACAATTTTTAAAATAATCTCATAAGTATTTTGCAGCTTAGCTATGGACAACTTCCAAATCTTAATCTCTCTACGAAGTAACGCGGAGAAAGTGACATTGGTAATGTCACCACTGTTTGGGGGTGCTTTGGCCCAAAATGCACGCCAGTTGATGTCAAGAAGGGCGTGAGCTCACTTCATCACCAGTGTTTCAGCTTAATCGCACGTTGTAGCTCAAATACATCATTCAGTGCTTTAATGATCTTCATCAAGTCACATCTTGCTAAACCCAGAAATCTGTCCAGTTTGTTAAGTCTAATCACACGTAAGCAGCTTCTACAAGTGTATCTGTTGAGAAACACTGATGAAGAGAGCAGTTTGATTATCCACCACGTACATCGCCATACAATGCGAGGTCTTATAACTGAGTCGGTTTGATTGGTTTCAAGACTGGCACATGTTTCCTTTATATTCCCAAAAGATCTTATTAAACTGGCACACCGGTTCCAAGCTTGATTAAGAATATTGGGAGTTACTTCACAGCGTTGGCTCACTTTGGGGAATCGACGCTGGTGCAGACTCATAACGATACAACATGTGTGCACATTGTTGGCTGGTTTGCAGTTTCCTGCTGGGTGGTGTCTTGGCCTAAACTTACATGACTGAATGAAATGATCTGCTGAAAAACAGGGATATAAGGCCGTGTCGCCATCCACGTGAGCATATGACCTTTCTCTTGCCTTTTCCTAAGAGTTGACAATATGGTGAATTTAATACTCCTTAGACGGTATATTGTGTTAATTAGCATGGATTTCTAATTAAGGCCATGAGATCCTGCTGGTTCTCGCACAATGCTACTGCAGATCAAAGAAGGCTGACTCACCACCTCCGCTTTGTATTTATTTCATAGTTACTCTACAAAGGCGACGAACTGTTAGCTAAAGGAGGAGCAACTTTAGCATTACCAAAAGATTTGGGTCAATCACTTCAGATATCAGCATGCAAGGTTAGTTCTACTTGGTTAGCTGTTTATGATGTGTTTATATGCGGCTTTGTTTGGGGAACATGGAAGAGGTTCGAATCGGTTGTTGTTATCTCAAATGGACTTTAACTGAACGATACATTTATACGGCACGCATGTTATTTTGGTACGGGGAGGGGGATGGTAGACTGGCGGCATGTTGGCTAGTTTGTAACAATGACCATAAGGGCGTTTCACTCACACTGCACGAGTTGACAATTTGGGATGAAATAGTTTGCAAAGATAGGCAGAGACATACCTGAAAATTGTGAACTTATGTTAAAAGATTTCGTAACAGAGAAAAAACCTGGTACAACACAAGTATGAAATGTATAAAGTTACATGAAGCCTGATTGCATGAGTTGATCGAATTAACCAAATTCTCCCGGACGATGTCATATATCTGACTTAGTATTAATAGTAATGATGTTTATCAAACTGGTTGGTCAGTTCATGGATACCTCCATGGTCAGTTGAACAACAAGCTTGGTCAGCTGGCGAACAAAATGCCATTGCCTTGCGTTCGCTACTTACTCAAACGATGCAGTCTCTGGGGAACACTTATTGGTCCACCAACTTACCTTTCCACAGAAAGGCTTTGACATTGCTGTTCGTCGGGAGGTTGGCCATGGTTATTATGGCTGTTGCAACAAGTAGGAATGATGAAGGCCCAACAACCTCTGAATCCCAAGGTTTGATTGTCATAACAAAACATATTAAAGTGAATAGGTGGTACAAAATGGGACCACAGGTTGCCGTTTTCGTCACCTTTTCCTTTTCTGTTTTAAATACATCGATGTACGGCCACAGTGCATTGTAAATTACTGTACAGTCACCGTGCATTACATACAGGTTCTTCAATACGCTCGTAGTACGGGTACGGTGCACGTCATTACAATAATGTACGGTCACAGTGCATTGTAAGATAACCACGGCACTGTAACAACAATCTGGTGCAGTTTCTAAACGTATATATATTTTACGTGTTTTTTTTGTGATCATTAATCTAGGAACCGCTAACTCAACATTTTGGATACCTCGGGAAATATATCTTTATGATCTGAAGAACAAAACAGTTATTTAAAAACCCGTCTCTGGTGCTCTTTGACTGAGGCCACCTTTTGACAAGACTGACTCATCACTAAGAAAGTGTAAGTGAATACATATTCCCTTGGAAGATTTGTAACAACGTATATTCACAGTGATACTGTCATCGGAAAATTATCATTCAATATAACCTGTTCTATCTTGCATGATATGACAAATCTTCCAATCCCAACTTGAACCTCTGTCGGTATGGGAATTACTCCGCCATTAAAATGGTAAAGATAACTGACCAAACATCAACCCCACCATCTTACATTGATTATGTACATCTTATCTTATGTACAGGTTTACATAAAGCACCACTTCGACCAGGATTCACCCAACCGACATTAAGGAGAGCACGGAAAGTCCCGAGTAAACCCGACTGAAATATCGGGAGAATTCGATGGCTGTGACGAAGATTATCATTTAGCCCCGTTTAACTAATTGATTTCCTCCCCAACCAAATACTTTTGTAAGTAAATGGCTTCAAAATGCCATGATATTCATCCTACTGCTATGCCATCCATCCTACTGCTGTCTGTAAATGGCTTCAGAAGGCAATGATATCCACTCATAGGTGATTCGTAGTGAGTCGCACTACAGATGGATGTAATATTTAACATCAAATCCCTTCCCGAAAATTATTAATCTGAACTGAAGGAGACCCATCAATACTGACCACACTGTACTGACAAATAATTTACAATTTATATTTACAATTTGAGATTATAATAACTGAGCACACGCTGCTTTTGGTTGTGCAAACCAGACAGTGCTGACTTTCTGGCTTTTCCCCTAATATAACCATTAAAGGCTTTAAAATTCTGATGGCGAACTAATTATAAAAGACAACACCACCAAAAGAGACAAAATCTTGTGAAGTAGTAAACACCGCTGGTGAACGGTCCAAAATAATAGGACTTATTTCCTAATAACTCCGTTTTCTATTTCATCACAAACTGACACGTTTTAAGCCGAAATGGTTGGTTGATACCAGTTTGGGATGATATGGATCAAAGTTAAAATCTAGAGTGGATTTCTGATAATTCGGTGGGTAACACCTCCAGTGCGTCTTGTATATAAAAAGAATTTAAAATGTACAAATTATCTACAACCTTCAAGACCACCAGAAATGTATACTTAACATGTACAATCATTTGACACACACTAACAAGGTCGTGAGCAATTGTGCGCTCCCTCTATCGGGAATATTGACATGACTTCATTGCATGAAGTTTGTTGTCATGGCTTAGTTGTATACTCTCGTAACCTGAAGCTGTGAGGTGGTGGGACACTGGTTTTCATACATGTATGCTATATCTTGCTTTATCCAACAACAAAGTTGGGAGTTTCGGTTGGAAAAAATTAAGTTTACTATGGCAAATATACCATGAAATAAAATATTTTTATGGAAAGCCCCTGTCTCCCATTTTATCCCCGATCTTCTCTTTACAATATTTTTACAAGAACAAAAATAAAGTTGTCAAATTGGGTCATGGCGAGGTGATCAGCTCGAGTACTTGGTTGTTTGAAGGTTAATATGACACGCGGGAATATGAGGTAGTCTCGTTATAATATAAGGCTAGTAGCCTGCTCTTCCAAGATGGCCATCTCGGGCCCGCGTCTTCCCTGGAACCTCACAGTGTCAGGTTACTCTCTGTAGAAACACGTATTTAGGAGCCAGAGTCCTTGTCCTAAGGTTGTAACTCTCCCCTCAATATGAGGGATTGCTAGAAGTCACAGCTCATGGTTCCTTGCAGCTAATGCATTGATTGTGAGCAAACATACCTTATAGCCGTGCACCCGATGGTTTTGATATGGTGTAAGAATCTATTTTATCACAGGCCAGAGTATCCCCAGCACGACCAACACACATTGACATTAACACAAGGGCATCATCACTAGAAACATACATTACATGCAAACTCTCTCTCCACTTCTATCATTGCATTATGATCGGTGAATGTCTGCCATTCTTTCGGATCACCTCATTGTATCCCTGAAGTCTCAGTCGCAAAGTCAATGCTTGCAAAGGTATCCGACACTACTTGCATCACCAGTCTGTGCTACCATCACGGCCACCCGAAATCCTTGTTGGTCATTTGATAAAACTTGGCATTAAACGGTCTGAAGAAGTCCCGTAACCGTTGTAATACTTTCGGGTCCACCTTTGGATGAGTCCGACCCTTGGTTTTGCCAAGACAGTGTGGCGTCGAGCTCCCCTCGCTCTTTTTGAGGCAAGGGAAACCCTTCGTCTCGTTGAAATAAAAATGATTTTTGTTTATAATTTGCTTGATCCCTAAAAAGTCTTGCACCTCGGCCATGACGGCCGCGGGGTCTGATATTAATTTTTCCCCACTCACGAATAGCATTTGTTGCAGTGGAAAGTACTTGAGCCATCGCTCTAGGTGTTTGGCGTAAACCCCCACACGAATAGCACCATAGGACGTATCCACCAGGCCTGTCGTCACGTTCAAGAAGGCCAATTGTTCAAACGGTTTTTGTGATGGGTTTTTTGATGCACCTTGTGTATAGTCTGAGATTGCACGTATCACGGGGTCTCGGACGACTATAATGAGTTTCATGTCCTTCGACATGTTATAAATGAGACGGGGCACCTCCTTCGTGACGAAGTAGCTTGGTGACTTCTCCATCGTGATTTGGCTAGGTAACGTTGGAGGCATCAGATTTCTGAAAATAGAAAGGAGACATGCATTAAGTAACCAGCCGGTCTGGAGGGGGTTAACACGTCAGAGAACATGTGGTACAAAAGGGACTAGGATGCACAGGCATACATCTGAATAACAAACAATTCAAGACATGGTCGTCTGCTGTTAGTCCACATTAGATATCAATCGGTTTTGGAAGAGAAATGTCATTATAAAGAAAGAAAGAGCCCAATGAAGTGTATCGGCAGACAACATACAACAGCAATGTAGTTGTGTGTTTGTTTCTGCTCGCCTTTCATCTGTTTGGGTGTGTTTGTTTCTGCTCGCCTTTCATCTGTTTGGGTGTGTTTGTTTCTGCTCGCCGTTCATCTGTTTGGGTGGCAATATATGATCATCTGAGACTGGCGAAGATACCAAATGACCCATCTGGTCAACAGAAACGATCGGAAAGCAAACACTGCGTTTGTTACAAATCTGACAATGAATAATGACAGACAATCAACTCAAGGCATAACACTGCAGGTCCATGCCGATACTGTCAGCGATGACAGACCCATCATATTTCATCTCTCCTTATCAACCGGGAGTTTAATTCGATTAAAATATTCTCCAATTAGTCATGGTCTCAAGGCGCGATTAAACAGATCAGTTATTAGACCAAATCATCTCGATCACTCGCAAACACAGCCGCCTGATTCACAACAAATTGCTCGGCAAAGACTTAGCGTAGATCATCTGGTTTTGTGGTTGAGATACGGTCTTGATTAACGTCGATAACGCATCTGCAAAGTGCACCACATCCGGAAATATCACTGACAACGAAACATTAGGCTATGTTGATTCATAATCTATAAAAAATGGTATTTTGACCATTAAGCCAATATTATTCATTCACTGCGGTATCGTCAAGGACCATCGAAATGATCCGCTTGATGTTTCGTTGTGTGCATAACAAACTTGTGATTGACAGTCGTAGTAGAAAGCCTTCCGCATTTCAGCGTGAACCTCACCCAAACGAAATCCTCGGATTTCCCCGGGATTTGGATGATTAGTTCATAGTACTGGCGTGGAGCGCATAGACAGTGTAGTAATGGTGTCTAACTTTGATAATGAAACCGCCTTCGCCGAGATTTCCAATAAACGCCAAACGGAGAACGGAAATTAGCTGGCCGAGTTGTTGAAAAAGTGAAACATCCGACACCAGCAAGTTAATTGGAAAGAAATAATCACCAAGCTGCTCATCATGTAGACGAACATAAGCTGCGAGACCGCTGATGATTTCTAACACCGTATCCTAATATTGAGGCGATACCTAGATTAGCTAGGTAAATACCCCATGTAGCCAATCATTTCAACATGCTCCTCCTGTATAAGCACCAGCCTCGTACGTATTCAGCTAAAGCTGCAGCGCGAAAAGCATAATTGTTTACTTATCAAGTTGCACCTACCAAGCGCCATAACGTTCACGCTTCCTCCAATTAATGATGGAGTTTAATTAAGAAGCACCAGTGTACACCATCATATCTGGCCCGTGCTAACCCTAGCAGAGGATCCCGTGTGTCTGTTCGCCAATTTTAATCACCCAAACACCAGGGTGAGTCTATCAACACTCCATGCAGCTGCCACACTCGGTTCCCAAGCCACAGGAACAGTTGCTTCAACCATCAAACATGAGATTGATAGCCTTACTGAGGTATTTGGTTATATACTCATCACCAGTGCATTATACCTCTCTCCAAGGTGAGCAAACACGGCCAACATCAAGAAAAACGTGTCAAGAAAGTGAATTGCCCAATATTTCCTATGTTACAACTTTAAACAGATAGCAAGTTTGGGCTGACACCTTCATTTGTTAAGACGCCAGGGAAAATGGTAGCATGATATTTTGAATAACACTGGGTCCTGGTACCTATGTTCTACGCAGGTTTAACTCCAAAGGGAGTAGGCTTATAGATAAGAGTATGGCGCAGTTTATTTTAGAATCTCACATGACTACAACATGATGCTGTGTTGGCATTGACATAGGCCTACTTTACCAATCCTTTGATAAACTAGAAAACTGGAGGTGTCAAAAACAACAAACCTAGATATCAGAAAATTGGGTTTGTGTTTGTCTGAACAGATTACATGAAGCCCAAAACTTCTCAAAGCTCCAAAAAGATTAAAGAACGACCGGGATATATGATATGACTGTCCAACAAACTGTGAATCGCACTTTCCTCACAGATTTATCAGAGTTAATTTTGATGTAGACGTTACTGTTTATTGATCATCAACCACAGTGCATTTTAAAGCAACATCACAATATCATTTGGTGGAGACGACCAGCTGCTGAGCTATTGAAAATCCAATGACCTTATCATTGTCATGCTGTGGAATGGTGATTAAAAAGTTAGCAGGGGAAACAATGCTTCGTAGGAATTAATCACGGGGCTTTGCGAGCAGCTGAACACTCTTATAGAGCACTGTAAGCACGTTCAAGCGCCAAGCATCTGGATGGGGCAGAATCATTCAGGATTAATATTCTTATGAAGCATTTATGACTTATTTTCATTGTTTCTACGGAGAGTGAACAAGGAAATAGTAATTTGGGTTTTCATGAGGATTTTGCGCAGCATAGCGCGGACTGGAATGTATGTTCGCTATATCATATCATATACAAACGTGACCGAAGCTGCCAATAGTTTTATAGTCTGTATGTGGCAGTTTCCGGTGACTTGCGACTGATGCCAATAGATATTGACAGCACCATACAGCATGTACAATGTGTTATCGTGAAAGAATGTTTCATTGAGAGCAAACCAATATTAAGAAGATATCGTAGGGAAGTGTAACAGTAACCTTCCAACAAAACATTGTCCTGGCAGATGGTTCTTCATCGATCAGCAAATACTCAAACATAAAACAATAAGGAAATGATGCGATTGTTATTCTGACAATATGAAATTGTCCTTCCGAAGTTCAAACCAGCAATCCAGCTTGGCCTCGCTGAAATCTACCGCGGCCACGTCACTGGAAACCAAAAGTTGGTTTCCTCTAATCCTCTGAGAATTGGAGCGAGACGCTTTGATGTATTATTGATGGAGTCTTCGTGCTGGTCCTGTTGTACACCGCCAGTCCTGGTGTATTCCGGGACACAGGTGCTCAAACATCCCCATCTAATTCGTTGCATACGACTTTGATATAGTCAGCCATTTTATGTGGCTCAGGAGGGCTTGTATTGTGCGAGGAGCTGAAGCTGGTCGTAAAACCTGGAATTAGGGTTTTCAGTGCGTCAGTAATACCTGTTTTATAGTCCACTCTGACGGTGATGTCATTAAGAATGCATACAGTTGATAATTAATGGTCAGACATAAAGGCTGAGTCCTATCTCTCGCCGCCAGCCCTCATCACTGACACCAGTTCTCGGGATGGCTCAGACACACAGGATTAACGCTTCTCGGAGTCTCCTTTCCGAATAGATACATAAGGATTTTCTATGAAAAATATCCCAGTCATTTGTTTGCATCCATACTCTTGTAGACAAATTATCATGGCATTCTAGAGTAAGAGCCTAGCCAAGTTTGTTTTTGTGACACTTACTGTAATTAGACGATAGACTAACAAACAAATGAAATAGTAGCATCCGTGGAATGGAGCTAATGAGAGCATTGGGGGAATTACGTCAACAGTATCAACCTTTTTTCCAAGGAACTTAATTAGTCTTCGCTGTTTCTGTCTAAATGGTACTCTTAAGCCTAATGACAGATGCTGATGAACGGTGACCTCGACAATCGAGATGTGTTAGCTAAAGATGAAAATATTCAGGAAGGAAAATTCATCCACTTTGGTTTAGTTTGGGTTCCAATGGGAGTTACTTGCAAAGTTCCAATTATTCAACTATTTAGCAAGTGAATTAAAAAGTATATTCTTGATTAGCAAATGTAATCAAAACCTTCTAAATATGTGCCAATTATATTGGTTCTAAACGGTTTCTGCTTTCCATCTCATTACGGATATTAGTTTTACGATGTTGCTCAGCAGCCAACGATAGATCATACCTTTACTTTTAAAAAACTCAATGTTATTCAATTCATTAAATTTAGATGTGCGAGCACAAGTGTCTTGAAAACTGTTATCGTAGCTAGCCATGTGAAATAACTAGGAGCGGTTGGAGATACTCCCAGTGGTGACTTCAGATGAATGCGTTTGCAAAACTTCACCTGCGTGCCTTGAAAAATAACGAGAATAAATCGGTGTTTAGCTCACTCAGCTGAGGTTTGTATTCAAAAGGAGCAAAACATCATATTTCTGCTCAACATGGTTTTCTGGCAAACTTGTATGAACATATTCATAAAAGTCACTACTGTTCACATTCGAGGGTAATTAATACGGGCCTTTGGGTGTCGATCAGTCAATGGTCATAGCACAGAATCTCCCCTTTTTAACCAGTCGACCTGCCGCTTACATCGGATATCAACGTGAGAGGCGCGTTCCCAAGCCTCGGGCGTACGGTAGCCGCCAAGACCAAGGAGATGTATGATGGGCTGAGCTACCCTGATCTTATCTCAGGATCTGTCAGATACAGCAGGTGGAAGACTGGTCAGCTTAACGCCAAGGCCCATCATGCCAGTGGTTACCCGCAAAATCCCCGAACAACTATGCAGCAAGAAATCCTTCAGGGTTAACTGAGGCGCATATTTTGCTGACCGAGCTGACTTGGGATTCCACACGGGTGACGAACGCTGTACGATCCAGAGCATTACTTGGCATGTCTGACGCTTCTGCAAACCGTCTCTTACCACAGAAGTAGCTGCACCACCCACCAGCTTGAACAAACGATATCCCCTGTCAACAGAGCTAAACAACATTTGTTGAGAGAACACGTCAATCACTATCTCTCCATCTGATAAAAAACGAATAGATTCACAGACGGGTGTTTTTCTCCGATTAAATGAAATCAAACCGGGTTGGTGTCGGTGCTAAACTTCATACGCCTACCGCAATTTATTTTCTTACTCGGCCGCGTTTGATGTGAGTGAAGAAGGGAAAACATGAATTGAGGTTCACCCAAAGTGGACCTTAAATCGGGTGAGTAGAGTTGGCGTTGAATTTCAAAGGACAACGCCCAGGCTAATTTGAAATGACTCTCGTTGCAGGGGGTGATTGGTTTAGGAATCCTTGTTTTATTGTAATGATGGGTGAAGATGTCTTCAGGACCACAAACATATGTGCATGGATGTTGATTTCATCAGTCATATCCTGCTATAAAACCCCCTAGAGACGTCCTATCCAAAGAAACTGTCAATTGGTACATATCAAGACACTTGATCATCTTTTTGACATTCTTTTTTTAACCAAATGGATGAAATGACAATAAGCAAACCGTCTGATGTTTTTGTATCCAAGCGCGTGTAAAGAAAAGCCTTCTTGAAAGAATTGGTAGACAACAGCGATTTCTCACTGGTATAGAACAGCACAAGGCGAAAAGAGTAGAGCATACCTGCATTACTAACGGAATATTGCTGTTGAAAAGCTTTTATATCTCATCATACATGTAGTTTTATATGTATTCTATGTTTTGTTCTTTTCGTTAATGGACAGGTCCTAGCCTGGGGGACTTGCACTCACATAAAGGGAAATTAATGGACTCTCGCCGCAACGCTGTTGACGAAGAAAGTCTGTTTTGTGGATAAATAATGCAATTCAAAATGCCGGAGATATCTTGTCAATGATGCAGGTGTGTCGATAAAAAGTCCCCAATCTAAAGAGATAGGTTAAGGTCACAATTGAAAGTATCTGAGGGTAGTACTGTCGTCATGGAGGGACTTTGAAATGGAGTTGGCAAAATGTGCCCAACAGAAGCATAATGAGCAACCAGAGGATGAAAACAACAATATAACTGACCGCATTGTCTATACATGTAGTTACCCCCCTCCCTTGTCGATAGATATCTTCGGTGGCGCACTCTGAATCTCCTTCAGTTTGAACACACTTTAAAAAACTAAATAAAAAAAATGCGAAAGGCGGTTTTTAGGAAACTCACGATGTCAATGTGGTCTATCAATAAAAAAATCGTAGTCAAATTGAATTGTGATTGACAGTTATGAGAATTAAACTGTTTTTTACAATATCCGATAAGTACATGAACAAATTGGCTAACACCACATTTTCACATAATCTTTTTGTAACTAATACCTACTTTCTTTTAACATTATGCAAAGTTACAAGAAACAAGAGGTTTTAGAGGCTAGGGCTGGCGACAGACATATGGACTCGTCAGTGTGCCAAGGGAATATTTATGAAACATGCTGAATGAGGATTATTGTAAAAAGTTAGGATCCCATTGTGTAAATAACTAGCAGTACTAGAAGATATTTTATAATAATATCATCGGCACTTTTGAATTGAGCAAAAGGTATAATAGTGAGGCGTCCGCAATATTTGAGATTATACTTTTAAACTCGAGCTCTTGTTCTACTGTATTGAACGGTTTGCAAGCAGTTGCAGTCATGGCTTATCCTCATCATTGTAGCCACCAGTCAATCGCGATCAGATCGAAGATTCCAAACATGTTTGCTGCGGTTTATTGTGGGATAAAGCCAAAGGCAAACGTGATAAAACGCTTAACATTACGAAAGTTAAAAACACTCACCCTTAATCAGTTATAAGGTAGACCTATTGGGCAAGAATGCAGCTATGATTGTTTACAGATCACAGATTATCAATTGATCTCAGGCAGTTAGAGCTACCTTTGCAATGTTGCCTCTTCACAAATCAATAGCTTATGACGTAAGGAGCTATTAGCTGGCGAAGGCGCTTGCTTCAATGAGATGCGATAATCAACACGAAGTCGGTGTAAATCTGAAGCTTGTGGACTAATTCCCCTGCAAATTGAAGCTCCGACCGTTGCACAGCTGCAACTGTAGCATGGCAGTACTGTTACGCGGCAGAGACAGCTACTTAGACGACCAGCAAGTAACGACTGACCAGAGATATCAGTAAACTCATTAAGGATTCAATTCCATATACATGTAGATACTTTTCTCCCGTTTACGACAATTGGCGGCCGGCATTGGCAAAGCTGAATATGACCAATCACGGTACTTGTTGAACGAACTGAAAACCGATAATCTCGCCAATATGATTGTTATAACTAGGTAATAGTGTATAGCTAGGTGGTGGGGGGGGGATAGGGGTTACACAATCACTCTTCTGGTGAAAGGAGACTGTTTCATGAATCAATGAAGGTCGCTTTGAGAGGCCTCAAGCAAGTCCGGCCAAAGCTAGTGCGATACAAATGCAAGCGGCTCAGTGATGGAGCTGCGTAAAGCATCTTGAAGCCTCTAAATGGAAAGGTAAACGGGAAATTCAAGCTAAGACAGAGTGTGGAAACCTGTGTTGAATGTTCACATGTCATGTTCGAATGTTTATAGCTCATTTCCCACTTGATCATACAGCTCACACTTTGGAGCGAAATGCTTCGTGCAGAGACGTCTGGAGCTTTATTGAAAAGCTGGCTGGCTAAAGAGGTGGAATGAGCGTTAATACACTGACAACAGATTTCAAACGAGCTTTGGTCCCACACCAACCGATCCGATTCTTCTTTTACGAAGTTGCTATCAACAATATCGTTCTGAATACGTCCAACATCTCCCCCTAATTCACCCCAACGGGATTAGGTGCACGTCAACTGGAAAATCCATTACAATGGGTGATCATGTCAGCCGCAGCAATGACAAATGATCGAAAAGACCAGAATCAATAAATTCCTCGCCTGATGAATCGGGAATTCCTTGAGAGTCTACATGGCAGCAGAATATACAGGAAAAGTGTCTTTTCCTAGTCAGGTCATGGCTGACCACCAGGAGGTGGCATTACGGGTCAATTGCAGCGCCTTGCTGTTTTTAGTATGACACATTGGGAACAATCCCTGCCTCAATCCTGAGGGGGAAGTCTGTTCGAAGAAAGGTATGAATATGTTGGCATTCCACGAGACTACTTGTAAGTGCCTTTTATAGTGAGTTTATGGCATATGTCATATAAATCATGATTTGTCTATCACACCAGTAGGAAGAGGTCAAGTGCTGTGATTACTCTCCCTGTTTGTTCCTCTTATCTTCCACATTATATCTTCGTAGGCATATCAGGCTGTGTTTATGCTCACCAGACATCCACAGTTATTTCATTAGATGTCATTAGTAATGCTTTAGTAAAGGCTCCATTCGACCTGGATCTCATGTCAATTCATGGATATTTAGTTTCATGGCTAATGGTATTGAATTCGAGTTGGTATTTGACGAATGTCCAAAGTCAAGATGTTGATGTCTGACACCATTTCTATGTATATCATGACAATATTAATACATATACCATTGAGTGAGTATACATTAGGTGAGAGAGAGATGTCACAGGGCTGCTAAACAAACCTTTCACCTCATCGCATTGTGCCTGCAGCAAAGCCAAACTCAATGCCAATAATCCTGCAATGGCGAGAATGCTTGGTCAGAATGCATCTCCAATAGATATATGAACTGGTTGGCAATTTTTTGTTCCTCTCGCGGCAGGCGGAATCATTTTGTCTCTCGTAAAAACCCGGTGTGTCCTTTACACGTCGATAGGAAAAGGGGAGAATGGGACATTATGGTACTAGTCACAATCTTACATTTCGAATGTGTGAGAACTTCAACGGACAATTGCCCCTTGGGTAAAGATTGCGCCGATCATGCTGTGAGGACATTCATTATAAGATCAATGGAAATACACCTATTGTTAACTGTGTAGAGACCTGTAATTTTCTATAGTAAACCTGTCAATGAACACAAGATGACATACTGATAAAATTTCCCATCGGTGCCTTTGTCGAGAAAGCAAATGACTGGGGCCATGCAGGATATTCGCTCCACTCTCCCGGTTATTCTGGTAATTCACCAAACCGGGTGATCTGGGGCAGAAATAACGCGGATACAACGCCTGTCGTTGGGCCGCCTGTAGACATTTGTAAGATTCGAGTTCACCATGTTTGTTGCTCAACCACTTCAAAGGCTAGAATCAGGCCTTAGTGCACCTAAATTGAAACGCACTGGTTCATGGTTCCTTGGCGTGCAATACAAAGTAGCCCCAACTCATGGTTGCTGCGATGGTTCACTTTCATAGCATTCGATAATAGCCAAGTGAACGGTTTGATTGAGACTAAAATGCTTCCTGCATATTCTAAATAAAACAAAAGCATCTCGAATCATTGCGTTGATGTGACTGCTCATGATTCAGCCGACATCCACCCTGCCTGTGGTGTTAGTGCTCTACTCGATCTGTTGATATGTTCTTCTGTTAGCTGCGACTTACTAACTTTCCCACACTCGTACCCAAACTCCACCCCCCCCCCCCCCCCCCCCCCAGAAACAAAACAAGACCTTAATTGTGTTAGTTTTGTATTTTGATGATTGGATTTCTTGCAGGTTCAAAGCGTTGGTTTCCAGATGAATTCACGCCTAGGCCTTAATCATGGTTTTAGGGAAAGTCTATTGTTATTAAAACTCAGGTCAGTTAAAGTTTCACTCGGGGGCTTAGAAACAAAATATTATGGACAGAACTTGTTGATTAGCTTGCAGACGATTAAATTAATGAACTGTAAGTTATCCCAATGTCTAACTTAGTCACCAACAATGCCATTGGGCGAGCTCGGCTGAACATAGATAGGTCTAAATCTTTGTCTCAAGCGTCAAAGGCACCTGCCGGTCATGGAAGTATTCTTTTCTGTTAATGAGCTCGACACAATGAATCCATTCTCATAAGTATGTGAACGCAATGTGATTCGGACAATAACATTTATAAATGGTACTTCACTTGACATAGTAATTAACAACTTGATGTTACCCTCCTGAACAATGCTCACAATGCATCACCCACGCCAGTCACACCATGCATTGCTCCATGCCACAATGGCTCCTCAATCCTTGTACTTGTGATTTGGTTTCGTGGAGTGTTTCCATGTTGATCAGTGCTGATCATGGGGGAGTCAGTGAGGAGACAATTAGGGTCCCTTGTCATATCGAGGTCTTATCACCTGTGGCACCCACGACATGACATGGGATTTCCGTGATATTACTGTCCTTGCTTCTCTAGAAGGTGTCCACTGAGCACATACCAGTTGGCCAGATGTTCAATCCCTTGGGGATCCAAAGCTTAGGATCAGCAAAAGTCACAACTAACAACTGTTTAAATGGGAGGTCGTTTGCAACTTTGCCCATACCTGTAACTCCTATAGAAATCAATAAGAAAACACTTAGCAACCATTAGATGGCCACAGAAGGGGACAATATTGCTCAACTTTGGAGTGGATTGGATCAAAATATGTATATTACACGTTAACTGTACAAACATTGGCCTCCTTTGGTAGCTGGTTACGTGCTTATTAAGATTAATGTGCGAAAATGCCAACAATTCTAAGAGCGAATGAAAATGTTTTGGCAGAATGATGTCAAGCTATTTGATGAGTGTCGATTGAGGGTTATTGTTCACGGTTCCTCAAGCGGAATAGAGACCGTATTGTGTTACATGAGGTCGATCGATTTTAGGTAGGGTGATGACGTAATCTAAATGATCCAGTATTGATGAGTGTAATTAGCCGGAAATGGTAATGAGTATGAGGTATAGGTATATTGTAACTGCCTGCCAGTGTTATGTGGCGTTGGCTCGTGTTACTGTTCTAATTTTGTTGCGATCTTGCCCCAGGCAAGAAAAGGTTTCGCATTACAAGCCAAGGTCGTGATTTGGTGCAACCATGAGTAATATTGGCTCAAATGTCTCCAAGTTAACAGGGTGTGTCTATTGTTTAATCAAAGTGCTAACTTGATTAAAGGAAACCGACAACTCAGTTGCTTCCTCTCCCGGCATTAAGTAGGGAGCAGAGTAAGTGTACAGCCCTAGTCATCATTTTGCTGGATGGCAAATAACTCCACCCTCGGGGAGTGATAGACTAAAAGAAAAAACTTCCCTTCATTGCGCCCTGCTGCACAATGCCAGGTTGTCAATTCATTTCAATAGAGTGATAATGTTAACCTATAGATGGAAATCTTGGAATCGATCTGTTTAGAATATACATGTTTGCCTGAAAACTATTAGAGCCTCATCTCTGAGTTAAATACATCCGTCTAAAAATAACGAAGGAAATCACTAGGGAAATGAAGGGAGGCTCAAGTCAATTTCATCTTAACACTAAGCGACTCTTAAGCGTGAAGCACGTTTTCTCCGCAGCGTCTCATGTTTGCACAGGAATATCTAATACACTCTCCAATCCATCAGATTTCAATGAATTGGAATAATATTTGCCCAGTTTACATTTAATAGCACATCAGTGATTCAAGTAAACGCTTTAATTGTTGGAAGAGCGGCTGGTGAGGGTACTTCGACTTTGCAACTAAACATCCGTTGCACCAACGTCAATCATGAAACCATGAGGGTTGACTTCCTCTCCTTGTTATGTTCTTCCCACATTGAGGTGTAGGCCCAAGTAATTCGGTGCGGATCTCTCAGACAGTGTCACTACTCATCGATCTTACCAACTCTGCATCATGCAAAAATTTATATTTATAAATATATTATTTATCATAAATATAGTATTTATAAGATCTTGTAAAGTTTTTACTGCATAAAAACCAAACGCAATTTATATCCATCTGTATTACTAAGCTGATTCGCATGAAGGCGAAGCGAAAAATATCTTTCACTGTTTAGGCATTTGACTTGCTTCAAGGAAAATGAATGGTATCTACTGAGAGGTGTGAGTTGCCTGTGGCATTGTTTTGACGTGATTTCTCGAGGAGATCTTCACCATACAGCAGATACCCACTTTAAGCATACATAAGACGTTTGGCGTTCCCAACAAAGCAACTGCTTGTAGCTGCATTTGTCACCCCACCAGTTGCTGCATGCCAATGCCTCGTTGCACTAACGGCGAAATACCACAAGAGATAAAAACAATCGCAAGAACTCCACGGAAATGGAGATCAGGCGAGGCTGTTAGGGATATTGCCGTGTCAATACACTGGACCAATCGGTCCAAGTACGCAAGCGAATACCTCATATGCAGTTGCCAGGCTACCCGAGGAATAAATGGCTAAAAGAACCGAATGTGTGATTTGTCCCCTCCGCTCCGATGCCTTTTTGCTTGCTTCGTTTCCCCCTTGTTATGAGCTCGCCATGGTAAAGTGAGGCGCTATCATAAGCGATGGTGCTCCCAACATTAATCTTCTATGTTAGTCCGACAGTCAGGTTTGATATAGGTCCTCAAGTCGAGCTTACGCTACGGCAATAGAGATACGATTGGGTATCGATCAGGCACCAGGATCACGGGAGTAAATACTAGATGCAGGGAGACTATCGAGAGAACACATTGGAGGTTGATGTTACTGATCTGGAGCAGTAACGTAAATCATTGGCAATTTGTGCCGGAATGTTTGGTGTCATTCCGGTTAAGGGGCGAGTTTGCGGGGGGGGGAGCTACTTGGTGATTGCTGAGTCTGTCTTCTCGATGCGTGAGAACTTCTAAACGGTATCGCTCTATGAGGATAGCTGGCTGGCTGACGGACGAATTACTATTACTACAGAGTCATGATGTTTTGGTAACAAGGTCTTCAGGCGCATTCGCCAGTGATGCTATGAGCTGAAGCGCGTGTGTTCATCCTAGCCATCACTTTGTCACATGACCTTTTAAAGTCAACATGGAGTCACGCCATAAAGGCGACCATAACTTCGCCGTAACGGCTTGCGACTGCTATAAGACTTAAGATGGAGTGACAAGACCGTGTTCTTGGAGTGATTGATTCGCTAGCTCTGCGGTCTGTACACAACTGATAAGACGATCACTGCACTACATTTTGATTTGGGGAGATTAAAGTATCATCACACAGTAAACGATACGGATTTACACGCGTGTTGATGAGGCAATAGTCGATAATTTGCCGAGTCAGTTCGATCTGTGACAAGCCGGCCGGTAAGATCTGATAGGCATTTAGTGGAATCGGATAGATAATTGGATCGAAACGTGATGCTAGAGAGATACTATGCTGTTCTGGAACGCAAGCGCTTCTGTGCGGCAGCAGTCTGCCTTTGAGAGGTATTGTGCATCCCAATGCCACATGTTGCTTGGGTATGACTCACGCTAGCAGACCCATCTCGCCTTGAAGGAGATGACTGTTAGGAGGGACATTGATTCGATCATCTATTGATCAATAGTAATTGGAACTCACTTTAGCAGAACTGGCCGATACAAGACTGCTCAGTGGCGGTAAGGGTTGTCACCAGATATGGTTAGTGGATTATAACCAAGCTCGATATGAGAAGGATATTGTTGATCGGGTTTGGTCGTTCGTGGTTTGGTGTAAACCTCACATATATCCCTCTGATTCTAATGCTAATGACATATGGTACAGAACACACTTCTGATAGAAAGACTGGTAGTCTAGCCCTTTATCGCTAACAACATCTACATAGCTTTCTGATGATATGTGTTTACAAGCTTTTTTTGATGAGTTGGCGATTCATCAATGACAATACCATCTTCCCTTGACCCTAAAGACCATTTGTATTCTCCCTTGCTTTCGCTACAAGTAACACTCGCGATATGACCCCAGTTTCGCCAGCAGCGTCCCTTGATCGCCACTGCTCTCATTAAGTAATGAAAATGGTGTCATTACAGAGTGAGTAAGTCGAATGCCAATGAGGGCTTTGACTGGTGGCGATACTCCTTCCACCTCTACTAAGGCTCCATAGCACGTGAGAAGACGATGGGGGAAGGCAGAATGGACTGAGAGGCGTCAATTGTAAAGACAAGACATTGATTGCTTAGTGTTAATAGGAGATGGGTGTGCAGTGATATGAAAAATATAGGGGCGCTTTCCAAAACAGTGATCATGAGCATTGGGATGTATTTGATCATTTACATTTCGTCGCTCGGAAAATCAATGATTGTTTATTCTTGCGAGATTGCACATCGGATAAACTTCGTCTGTAAATGAAGACTGAATAAAATGCGTTGTAATGTTTGATCTGATGTTGATGTTAGAGACGAATCCTCTGCACATGGACACCTAGCCACCATACTTCACCTCCATCGCCCTGGCCAGTACCAGCTCCCCACGCACGCCATGTCTCCAGCTTCTCCACACCCCACCCTCATCATCGCCAGCCGCGGTATCCAATTTCCTCTCCACCCAGAAGCATTTAGGATTAATTCAAAGGTCTTTCCGGAAAGCTTGCCTTAGAATTGTCTGCTGACCATGAAGGACTCAATAAGGCATATCAGATACAACGCATCATGGCTTCCAGGATGTCAACTCGCCCTCGCCATGTCCATTTCAATCAGGGAGGTCTTGCTGTGACGTATGGGGCTTCATTTAAGGTAGCGGAGGCCGGGGCTCACTAGGCTATTAGCGTCGATGAAATAGCTTGTCAGAACCAGATAGATAGTTTTTTCTTGATGATGCATTGTTCACCGAAAAAAGATGCTGTCAAGAAAAGCGTTGAAGGATTGCCATGCCAACCTGTTTGCATTATTGGTATGGTTCATCATGTAACGTTCAGGCTTGACATCAACCTTTGATGAAAGTAAGAGAAAATGATGTGTCTGTCTTTCAAGTGCGTTGCGACGCTGACATTCGAGCGGCTTCAAGAAAGCTCAGTCGGCTCATGAAAACGCAGGATTAAGATGTCTGTCCTACCTGAACCGTCGGTTTACTATATAGATTTTATGTGACATGACACTCACCTGGAACGATAAAGGAGGGAAACTATTAAACAGTTATCAAACAAACCTTTCGATATGTATCATTTCAAATGCTTCTCTAAATGGGGCTATAGATAGTAGAGTGGGGCATCCAAAGAGCATTGCAACTGTTGATACTACCTTCGCAAATAAACAGATAAACTGTCAAAGACAGTAAACCCAATCTGCTGTGATATCCCGTTTGCCATCTTGCACCAATCTTCCTGGTTGTTCATATGACCACACCACTCTACGTATACGCCTCGTACAAAACCCTTATAGGAAGCAGAGTGTTTTATGTCTGTGATAAACTAATGATTTAATGTCAGATTTCAATAAGCGAAAATAGGAAAGGAACTCTCTTGGGGGAAGCTTTTACTTCGAGGTGGATATTTTCGAATATATTATATTGCACAGTCTATCTTAAAGTTCAATCATTAATTGACTTGGATCAATAAGTAGACGGGAGATAATATCTCTCAAATGCAGGTCAATGATCGATCTGTTGATAGAGAGTAGACGAGGCGCCTTAAAGTGACAAGTCATGAAGTGTTCGACACAAGTCAAGTTGTAATGAGATACGGTCGGCGTCAGGTGGAGAAGATGTCACGGAATTGGTGGAGAAGTTGACAGGTATAACGTGGTTATCGTCTAGGAATTGTGATTTGAAGTCAATGTACAAAAAGTCAAACCGGGGGTCAAGTGGTATCATCAATTGTCTTTCCTGTCTTGTTATCAATTCCTCAGAAATATCAACGAAGGAGCAAAATAGCTACCTGTCACCCACACTTGTATCGCTTAGAAGAGGGCCAGCGCTACCCTTAACTGAATCAGTTACTTCATCATACTCGCATCCTTATCAGGTGGTTTGTGAGTTTGACACCTTGTCATATAAACGCTACATCGTATGCATTGCTCAGGCAAACGCTTCCCCAGAGCAGAGGATTAAAGAGTCCATGGAAGTCTATTGTCAATATCGAATTGATCATGTTACCACTCTTATATACTAAAAAATGTCCCAAGGGTTAAAAAGCTTGTCGCCTGGTTTGTTCAACATGCAATAGCCTCTTTGGCATCTGATATCAATGGGAAAATAGGGCAAATCTAATTGACTTGATGCTATGGCTAGAGTTATTGACCAGGTTGAACCACGTCATACATGACTCTCGAGTCGTGAATGATGAAGCGGAGCAATTGGCGTTATTCAATCTATTTCCTGCATGCCAGAGCGGAAAAAAGGTCTCCGGTCACTTGATAGAGGTCTTCGGATGGACGGCTGATGGACAGTGGCTAAATGTAAGAAGAGGCAAGAAACACCGAGTGATATTGCCGGCAGCTATGGCAGGGGAAGAACTGGGATCGATAGCACCACAGAGCGTGTTGCTTGCCGCGAACAATAAGGAAAGAACATTTCATATTATCTCTTGTTTGTTCTTTGTCAATAGAACAAGGCGTAGCATGTTTCTTCCTACTGGAGGTAAACTGCTCCTGAAACATGCTTATTACTACATCAACGCTGGTCCAGAATGTTGTGAGAACAGTTTAAAGTAGTCTGAGCTAAATACATGTACTGATATGATACAGAAATGGTAAAAAAACCTCACAGTAATTAAGACAAGAGTAATTTCCTCTTGTAAATTATACCAAGTATTTACGTCCCAATCTCTTATTATGATTGTTGATACGTTGCATAGATAAAATAATTAGACGATGAGATTTCACATGAAATCCGCCACAACTGAAGGAAGATGATGTTATCAGAAGAGAAACTGAGATTGAAACAACACTTTAGTGGCGTGGCGTGCATTCTTCTCATTCGCCAGATCAGGGGAGATGAGGGCAGAATCTTTCGCATCGCTAGTCATGCCGGCTGGCCTGTAGCCTGTACCGAGATGATAGATATTAATGAACTTTAGAACAATATGACGGATTGGTCTCAAGTGTGACCATGCCGTGCGAAAGTTCAGTGTTGTCCCACTCAGAAGAAATGGCAAGAATAACCCCAGATTATTTCAAAGCGGACACCTTTATATTACTACTAACGATAACTACAGTATAGGAAGGAGAAACTATGTATTACACTGTTTGTCATTCATCCCCCATTCATAAGCAATTACTAATGACCTATGGTGGCTGTGCATGCCGATTGGACAATTCACTTTGACCACTTGGGTGCAATATTGTACACGAAGGAACAATGCGGGTGTTCTCATCTAGAAACGTATGCCATGTACAAGTAAATGCACACAACCTACTGTAGAATAAGTCACCATAATTGCTCAATCTTCACACCAATTTGATGATTATGGATAATGGGAATACAATAGGCCCACAGAATAACAATCGCAGCAAAACACTTCCATAATCATCTAGCTGCTATCCTGTTGGAGTTAATTTTGAGTAATTTGGCGCCATTATCAGCCATATTGCAGTCAACATTGCACTTTTGTACTTGTCTCGTTTGCCTTGGTATGACTGAGTACATATACACTTCAGTTATCGATACCTGCTTATACCTACTTCATGAAATGGATCGTTGATGAAGGTTTTCAGTTGGGGAATGCAATCGTCCGGATATGGAAAAGGCTATTAGAGCTGCAACGCTGTTTTAGTTGGGATGAGTGCTTTAACTCAATGTTAGTCAATGACACACATTCCCCTACAAACATCCTTGGGCTTCAATTGGCATTAGCGTTAATCTTTATCATCACGACCATCTAGGTGTCGGCCGTCTTACCATGTTCGACCAAGTACTATCAAATAAGCTCATCTAACTCAAGTCAACCTGGTTGATCTCCATGAGATGATGAAGAGCATATGATATTGAAATGCTTGTCTGGTAATGCCCCGACCAGTTCATCCACATCGTCTTTCAGAGCTTCGTGTTGTTGGCTAATACGGAGATTGTTTTGAAACAACCTATATTAACCATGTAAGCATGGATGTGTCTAATGTCGATGGCTACTCTCTGCAGCCCACTCAGGAATGCGCTTCGCATAGCGAGACCACGTTTTCTCTTTGACAGACAAAGCACCTTCACAAAGCGGCAAGGACCTGAATCCTTCAAATCTGACGGAAGTGCAGAGGCATTCGTCGAAACCAAGATTTGGGTTATACATATTTGAATGGAGCGGGTTGGAAGAGAGGAACAGGACAAGTAGTAGCAGCAGTGTATGACCGCCATAACCTGCTGGTAGTCGAGAGAGTTGGGTATTCCGATGCTTGATGTTGATGGTGAGATCGCAGCGATGAGGAGCTCATGTTGTTCGCTCCAAGGAACTGTTTATCTTATTCTGAAGAAGCGCAGTCCAAAAATGATCATTTACATGGAAATGTCAATTCAATTATCAATGTTTATTTCGTGCAGGATATTTAAATTTGAATTTTGCAGTGAGATAAAAAAATCTTGTCGACAGTTTTAAAAACTTGATGAGAAATGCATTGGCAGATTGACTAATCCTTATTGAGGTGAGCAGCCACCATCCGAGAGAGGGATCGAATGTCTCTGTTTGTGCTTCATGGCTCCACATTCGACTTAATGCGAGCGAACCATGATCTCGAGTGTTGATGAAGGGTAACCTCATGCTCCAGGGAACTGCAAGTTCAAACTCGATTAAATCAACGCGAATGAAAGCCAACTGACGATGGCTTAATTTGGCTAACTAGTTGCACTGAATACCAGGCGGCCCCGCCGTTGAGTTATACCTCTATTCGAGGCAAATTGAAATAAATTTCAACGTTGAAATTAAAACTTTCGCCCCAGACAGGTGGAAATGTGAATTTCAATCCAGGAAACTGCAGTTCTTATGTGTCGATATCTTGTTTTTTTGTTTGTGCTTCATAGAAATATACAAATTATTCCTGCATGAACTTTTTACATGCCCGAGGGAGAATCCTGGCCGTGTACAATACCATACTGGCTTCTTACAGATGCCCCGGAGTCAGTAGATTATGGATGTTGAATCACAAACTCTTAAGTTCAGTTCACCTAGATTCATTTAACATGATCGAAGATGTTAGGAATTTGAAGTTAACAAAACTGTGCACTGTTGCACCGTACACAGATATAAACTTTCAAAGTGAAATTGACTTAACACATGCTACATCAACAACATTTGGCCATGATCGTGTTGCGAAGAAACTGTGGCGCGGACATCCATATCACCTGGTTAGAGTCGTTACATCCCCACTAAAAACCCGGACATTACATTCTCGAGTGGTTGAGTTACAACTAATTATACAACTTCAGGGAAACGGGATCTCTGCGTCTGGAACATAGATTTTCAGACATCGAAAGCGACTAATTACAAGTTTTCTCCTCAACAACTGATACTCTAATTAGAGCGGGTTAGCCACGTACTTTATATGCAATCAGTGGTCAATGAAACGTGTTTCTATGCATTTGAGGCGCTTTTGGTATTTCGGAAACAATATAGAATGCCCCACAAAGTATGAGTCTAGGTGCTTCTTTAGGGTGGAGAATATGTGATTGCCCTGACGACGATATCTTGATTTATTCAGATAACTTTAATATAAGAAAACCTGCTAGCTTGCACTGTGCAAATCATTCCTCCATCCCTGATCCCGAAGAGCTATAAAAAAGCTACGGGCACATGTACACACCGATAAGGGCAAGAACCTAGGCGTCGTTTACCAATGACTCGACCTTAAAAGTGATTCCTTTTTCTCCCACCTTTCCGTCGTTTGTTCGCCTGGGACGTATCATCGTTTAAATGAACGTCACCTTCGATAAGTCGCCACCTGGTGAGGTGTTTCCCACAGCTTTGAGCTGGTGGTAAGATTTACTAAGGAGTGAGTCAATGAAATCCAGCGAGACAGAGTTTCGCACAGTTTTGTGGAATGGATTCAAGTTTCCTTCATATGTCCCCTTCTTTTCCTAGATGGGTTTTGTAGCGGTAATTTTAGTTTTTGAAAGTTCTAGGATGGTGAAGTGACATGATGTACTGATTGGCAACATCAGTGATGTTGCTCAACATATTGTTTTATCCAAATGTGCCCCAATTAGTGCAGTTAAGATAAGACACATACGCTCTTTTGGATGGCAATTAGTTTTAATGAAATAGGTTAAAATCCGTGCAGCGCTGACGAAAAGCAGGTTATTCATATCAGACAAATTGAGATACAAAAACTCGTCCTTTTTTGTTTGTGTCATTACAGTAGCCAGACACAGGCACAGATAATGGTTATCAATTAGGTAAGTCGTTATCTTTTCTTGATAGTGCAAAGGAATTATCAAAATACTTGCCAGGTCTTAGGAAGACCCGGAGTTCTATTTCACTTGCTTAGGTCTATTTGAAGCGAAGAGCAGGAAAGACTTCTAAACAGCCGATATAGGAGACGATATCAACTTTCTCGAGTGCTGAAATCTATTCAAGAATCATTCTTTCCGATAACTCCCAAGTGTAAAGGGGAAGGGAGATGCGAGCACTCATGAATCCTCACGTTTTGGGAAACTTTTCCTCGTCGCTTTTTGGTCTTATCACCATCGGTATCTCGTTGGACTCAAATTGTATGGAACATCTAATCTACCAGTGTAGCAAAGCAGAACGGTAACACAGAAACTACACGGGTAATTACAAAATACTTGGCAGCTAGTCGACGTATCTCTGATCACATCTGATCAGAATACGTCGTTATCATTCCAGGCGATACATTGCTTCTTATCCTACCATGGGGCCTCCAGCCAGGTTTGTGGGTCACGAACGGTTGCTGGGTTAGCTCTCGGCGTATCTCTGGGCCTACTCGTGATCAGTCTCTTCAGGATATTGCTGTATTGGTCCGTACCAGACTACATCTGTTGTGCGCAACTTACTGGGGAGAGTAGGCTGTTTGCGTGGGAGTGATTAATCCTGGACGATTGGGAATCACACCCGCAACCGAGGTCTACCAGGAACTCGGCGCTACTATTTCGCTTTGCTGTCTCTTATGGTCTCACAGCACACGGCTCATGAATGTCGTTGGCAGACAACTGCTTTGTCACCGACACCTAGATGTCTTGATTAGCTGGATTCTGCCCTTCCCGGGCGTACAAAGCATCTGATGGATATCCCGCACTTGTCAATCCTGGTTTTCAATTTAATCTACTAAACCTGTCATCTCAGTTTAATTGTAACTATTCTTAGGAGAACTAATGCTTTCAGGTTGTCCAATATACGACCACATGGCGGGCGATCTTGCTCCAGAGGCGGCCTGGCTGGACGTGGTGACCGAGGTGATAGGTCCCTGGACACTGGTCGATCTTTGCTTTGGCCAGGGTGTCCTTCTCATCCTAAACTTATAGAGCAAGTCAGACCTGGATCTTCTTTCAGAGTGCATGCCCGCCCGCCTTCATCCGTGAACTGAGCAGAGCCATTGGACTTGGACCGACTTTCAGAGTGCACCCCTGTTCCTATCAGCCGCATAGTGGCGGAGGTTTACACTGTCAGACCGTTAGCCGTGAAAGTATGTCTCGAGGACCTTGGATCCAGTGATCAAGAGAGACGTTCCCAACCACCCACAACTATCAGCCTCTGATCGACCTATTCGGACCATTCAATTGGCAGATGTCAGCTAGCTTCAGGCATTCTCGCCTCCCATTCAATGGAGAGCTACTGCTGACGATCTACCGTCTGCCAAGTATTGTGAAAAATGATTGCGAAAGGATGGCATCTCGCAAACTTACGCCTAACGGCATTTGCCTTTGTTCATCGGTATTACACATGAAAATTCCTTTTAAGGTTTCAGTGTCATCATTACCTGGATCATTTAGATATGCTGCCAATTAAAAATCTGTCTTGTCACTTGTGAGCCTACTGATGTTGGCCTTTTCTGAGGTTCGGGTTGGTCGAATCTGATTTGGTACGTGGCCACGAGATATCTTATGATAAGGCTTTACAGCTTGGCTGGGGCCTTCCTCTATTCGACTTATCAAGGTCGAAGGAGTGTATTTCGTTGCATGTTCGTGTGTTGCCTATGGAAAGTCTACCAATGTCAGATGATTTTATCATGGACCAGTCATAGCACACCAATGTCGCTTAAGATAATCCTACCTGCTTACCAACTCGCGTAGCACTAGCAGCATGTTTGATACTTACCTGCAAGTATAGAAGAAGAAAATCATGAGAATTCACCAAAATGATGGGCGTATTGTAAGTGCTAAACAGTTTTGATGGATCAAAAGGACAATGTAAAAGTGAAAGAACAAAACCGATCTCTGTAAAGAGTGGCGAGGAAGCATCGTCTATCACAAAGTGCACGACTCCCACCTAAAATGGTTGATACGTCTATTCTAGGAGAAAAACCTTTTGAATCAAAACGACAGTTTTTGTGTAAAGCTCAAGCAGGCTCTAGAGTCATACGATTCTGGCACGAAAGCAGATACTTGAAGCCACTGATATTACTTTACTTGATAATATATCCATCTCGGTGACTACACCCAGCAGTGGGTCATTCGGGGTGGTAGTTTCTATTCTGACAAGAACATCAGTCCACCAAATTAGAGGGTGGCTGGCGACTCCTTTCACACGGACCAGCGACAGAGTCATTCACAGCAGGGGTAATCCTGGAGGCCATAAATAACCCAAGGATAATGCTGAGATCTAGAGGTGGAGTTGCATTTGAAGTGAGAGAATGGCGAAGCAGGCCATTGAGATGCGGTCAAGCAAGATGAGAGGTCATTGTCGGACAAGATGATGTAGGATTAGAATAGAATTTACAACGTAATGAGACACTTTAATGTCACGTTAGAAATGTCTGAATTTAACTTGAGTAAATTGGACTATTGTTCCATAAAATCATCTCGGTATTATTGAATTCGAATCTGATTCTTAGCAATGCCGTTACAGAATACGACAATGCTTACAATCTCCATTGTCGTCGCGATGAGATTATAGCAGCAAAAACACGTCTACCGGTAACTTTTTATCGTGTATCTCGATAATTTCCCGTTCCTGTCTCCTCGGCGCAATACCCACTGAACCCATTACTATTCCCGACATGTCCTCTCTCTTGCTCCTGGACACTCAGGGCCTTATTGTTGCGCATCAGAATGCTGGCTAAGTCACTGAGATGATCACCTATTCCCGATGGAACTGTTTGGCTGGCTTTGAAGTGCTTCCTCTGGTGAAGGCTCTCACTCGACCAAAGTCCTGTCCACAATGCAAATCCCTCCATCCCATTTACAAAACAAACCATATACCTATAACTTACCAAGATCTAAAGATATAACAAGTTCTTTATTAAATCAAGACCTCCGTAGAGATTCTGGGCCTTTTGTAATGGACCAAAGTCAGAACTTCAACCGTCTCGAACACCTATCGCTCATCTTTATTTTAGAAAATTAGTTTATCTCGGATGATATTCCACCTCTTCTTTGACTAGAGAATTATCACCTTCTCAAAGTTTAGGTATTATCAGCTGAATTTCTCTCATGGAAAACAGTTTGCTTTTGAATTATGGAAGGTATCCGCCGCTCCGTCTCGAATGCAAATGTTCTATGTTCATTATTCAGCCCAATAGGTAGGTAAGGGGGAATCTTGAAGGAGGTCTCTGGTCTAATCATAACTAAAACAACTGATTTAATATCCGGCTCCCCAGAGGACAACGATTCTGCCTTCGGGTGTATCTCAAGCAACCTCACGCAGGATAACCAGCAAGATATCACTCAATATTTTAGAGCACTTGTCCAGAGAAACATGAGTCGCTGGAGATAAAAAAACAAGCTGTGTAAAAGTTTGGGCCTTTCACCGAGCAAGTTAGGGAAGACATTGCGAGCACGTTGCTTTCTTGGTTCCTGGTAGCAAGACCAGTCTACTCAAGAAGGGGATTGTCATCATATCAGGTGTCAGAGTGATTTCGGCTCCCCCTCAAATAGCTCCAATGGCCTCTCTTTGCTTGAGGTTATAACATGTATCGAAGCTTCAACAAGTTCGCCAACCACTACACCTGATCCATGGGATGTGTAACGCTTCAAAGCGCTGTGTGAAGTCAAGAGTTATCTGATCTAGAGCTAGACAATGAGAGATATAAGACTCGTTTCTCGAGTTGCTAATTCGTCGGGGCAAATTTCTCCTCGACGCAAAGGAGGTCGTCGCCTTACTTATTAATAACTACAACGATCAGTCTCCTAGAGTAAAGTAAACACTTGGAGCGACCTACCCGATAGGAAATGAGATGTGTTTTACCAATGCCAGGGTGGCCATGTTAATTTGCATGCTAGGTCAAGTGTATTACTACTTTACTCCCAATGGTAAAGAGCTTCTCCAACATCAATCCCCATTCATCCCAACTCGCTAGCTTTTCCTTAGATTTGCCATCGATATACCACAGGTTTCTTCTCGAATGACTATCACCTGTAAATATATGGTCATCTCGAGGCCTTGGGACGACCTTTCGGACTCTTGGTCCTAGGCTACGTCATCGTCGCTTGTCTTAGGTAGTAACCATTTTGCGACCACGCCGATTCAACCATGGTCCTTACTTTATAATAAACCAGAGCGGATCATCCAAAACAAAAAACCCGCGAAGTGTGAGCTGTTCCAAGGAATGTGAGAATGGTAATTTGACGGTACCAGTATGATCAGAACTGATCAAACTCCCCCATGATAACTTAGTTATCAAAACACTCATATCTAGATACCAGTGAGGTACAAGCAAGATCAGATTTACATTGCCAAGATAGTTAATGTGATGGCTGCTATTCAACGCGCCTCTCCCGCTTGCCTCAGAGTTACCCAAGGATTCCTGGCGTTCCACGAACTCGCTAAGCGGACATAAAGACTGATTCACTTCTGCGGGAGAATAAGCTTCATCTTGAGAGTAATGTAAAATGTAAAATCTCTTCTACCCTCTACAACCCTGTAAACGAGATCAGCCAACCAGTGTCAACACAGGACGGCTAATCCCGTTCGTTCGATCCAGATACAATAACAGTGATCGATACTTTACGAAATATACTTGATTTCTCGCTGATTTGACAAGATGAATTAGTTACAAGATAATGATGACAACTTGGCTGTATGCAGGCCGCAAAGTGAAGTTGTGTTTTACAGACAATGGCCAGAGATGATAATGGCGACTCTGGTCAATGTCAGAAACAGCATCCATGAAAGCTCTGTCTTTACTGAAAACGTAGACTTAACTGACCGCAGGGGTAATCTTCTTCTTAGCCACGACAGGAGATTCAACGGTCAATGAGTTTCTTGAACTGGCGTATCGCCTTGCTGACCATTAGGAGTATGGTTACAACCTGAACACCGTATTACCATAATAGAAGAAGCCAGGGATGTGAACGATTGATATCCATATTATTTCAGGTTTTAGGTGTGTACATGTACTGTAAGTTACGTCCACTGGAAGATAGAGAAACAGTCACTGATATGCGCACAAGAAGTGCATAACGTGGTATTTTTGTGTTGCAGTCAGTTAGTGTTGAAGTGTAGCTAAGATGGTGATCTCATGAGACGAGAAGTAGCACCATTGTTACTTCGCTGACCATCGTACAGCCGCAGATGCTGCCACGCAGAAAAGAGTGTTATCTGTCAATTATCCTAATTTAGGTCTTTGATATTGGTTAGAGAGGCTAGCACTGTGTCTCGTGTGTGCGAACAAAGAAAGCAAGAAAGGGTTGGCGCGGCCAGAGGAGGACTGTCGCCGAGTTCGTAGAGCTCAAACGGTAGCCAGAATGGTTTGATGTGCTAATCTCCATCTCATATTACTTGATGTATTTTTGACTATTTACTGTGTCAGTCTAACGTTTGCTTCAAAGGCAATAACACACTCACCTAGCTGTCCACGTTGTAATAAGGTAAAATAGCATTAATATTTTTTTGACTCTCGTGTTGATGTATTGGAGGTTTCTTCATCAAACCTCCGACGAGTGTGTGAGTGCATGTTGTACATGATGTTCTTCTGATATCTATAATCCAACATAAAGGACGATGCCGCATGTATGAAAGTGGTCATAGAGAGTGTGACTCACATGTTGGTCAATGTATGCAATGTGGCGCTGTGTATCCTACATGCCCAAGATATGTTGCGAAGAGTGTCGAGGAAAACGTTTCCTCGGGTTTACTTAAGCAAACTCTCAATAAATAGCATTACTTTCCAAACTTCCAAACTTCCACACAACACTCGAACAATTTCTAGCTCGGGTTTGAATAGCACCACATAAAATAAATGATCTCAAAGTAATTAATGTCAGGATGTAGACGTAAACATCGTGCTCACGATATTAATTGATGAGATATGTAGAAATGAAAAGGGTGAACCGCTGAAGATCTTACTGCGGAAATAGAGTGCCGTAGTTGAGGTTGGCAGGATGACTTAGATGAGATGGGAAAATGGATGTGCAAGGAGAATGATTTGATGTAGAACATTGTGATTTAGATTATCTTAATCCAGCCAGATCATGGCGACTAGAACGCGACGCACGTTCAGCAGTTTGCATTTTAATTAGGAATTACCTCTTTAGCTTCTGGTGTATTATTGAATGATAATTGAGTTAGGATTGCTTCTTTTTGTCTTATTCGATCCAGGCATGGGTTAACAGTATCCTAACTTAAATATGGAATGAAGGTATGAACGGTGCGTTCTCTAACATAGTCGGCCGATCTGAAGTTGAAACGAGTGGAATTCGCGAGTTACGCGATAACAGCGAATCCAGCTTCCATTCAACAGGTCTGAACAATAAACTTTACGTTCTTCATCACCTTCTCGTCTCAAACAACTTCTTCTACACCCGCTCGTGATGCAAAACACCTCGTAGGAAGCAACACCTGAGGCGCGATATGGAATCGCAGCTAGTTAGAGCAAGTTTCCTCGCTTTCTGTGATACCATTCACATAACACGACACCAGTCTTGGCGCGTTCATGGAGGCTGGGGATACTGTTACTTGGAGAAGATGCAAATGCGCCTTCATCTTGATGTTCTACAAGTTCATCATGGGTGTGAAGCTTCGCTACAGAAGTGACAGCAGTTTTCCTTGCTAGCTGATGTGTAAGATTCGAGCTGGTTTGACAAGAAAGCGATTCAAAGTCAGTTTAAACATTCATCTATGCTTGGAAAGTGAGGTATGGAACTACATGTACGTTATTGCTACCTATGGGTGGTAGCGATAGTTTGGTGTGTGAAACTACACAATAATGAACTTATTTCCCAACAGACTCTTTATCCGTCAGGTAGTCGATCAGGGTTTATGTTTATTACTCCAAGCCGATGAGAAATGACACCATTAGCGGCCAGACAAACACAATTCCCTCCCTCGTAAGTGGCTTTATGTGAATGCACTTGTAGGGCATGTCATCTACCTTCACCAAGTGCCATAGTGTTGTTAATCGACAAGTCAATTTGGTCAAGCATGGCTGCTTGATCAAAGATAACGTTATCTTGCTAATCTTCATGCACATCACCATGTAGCACTTGACCATAACACACTTGGTCATAACATATGCTTAACAGAAATACCACTCTGAGCCAGAGTAGTGTTTTTTCTCTTCTTCCAGGCTTATTGCATTTGGCAATTTGTGACTGGTCATGCCAACAATTCGTCAGCTGCGGCCTCTAATCCGCGGCAAATAGTAATCTGTTGTCTCTGGATGGAATTGCCAATGAGAGGTACCCATGTAGATAGACTGTGGCATGCGGGAAACCAAGTGAAAGATCATGAGCATCGTGGTTTCAACGTTACAGATTACTGACTTAAAAAGTAACTGTTGCCATCGACCACAGGTACATCATCGAGAGATCATCTTGCGGAAGTGCTGCTACTTATATTGTTAAAAGGTGCCTAGTTCCCTAATCTGCCCTTGAGGTGATAACCGAAGTAGCAACAAAAGAATGATGCTGGTTAATTTGGTACTTTGGCGGGAGATTGTGCAGGTCATATCCACTAAACGAGTTGAGCCTCGATCTGCACATGAAGAGGGTTTGATCCGCTTGAGGGTTGTGTCAGGTGCACATCAGTTTCAACTCTCTGGTTGCTAAGGGAAAGGATATGGTAGGCCTTCACAGAGGAAAGTCACAGAAATTGCGAGATTGTGTGAAAAGGCTCCATCTATTTAAAGAGATTTATGATCCTGCCATCGATAAGATTCAGCCGGGAATGTGCACACTCGGGACAATCCCATGAATGGGTTAATCACGGTGGTTCGCCCATTATTTGATTTCTCCATCTTTGCCACGAGCATGAAAGAGTCAATACCCAGGAGCCAAGATCCAAATCAAGTGTACCAACGAGCAACAAGCGGTGATGACCACCAGTGATCTTGAAGTAACCCTATTATCACGTTTCGCCCATCTTCGCCAATTTTGCCTCAGTGTTGCTATTCCCAGAGCACAAAGGCATGCTTGTGTGGACCAGTTTGATCGATCTGTATGGAGACATTAACTAGGTTTGCACATATATTCCTGCTACCCAATGGTAATCAACTTAGAGGAGTGGATTAGGGATCGTGTTCAGAAATTACGATGGTCGTCTTGTTTCATACAACGTGCTTCACCTATTATGGACAGAGGCTACATGCGGTCAGTTGGACCTCTTCTGTTTATAGACTGGGAGCTTGATTGATTTATATAGGGGAGGCGTGGAAAATGGAAAGAAGCCGACAAGGCAAGGAGTTGATCTTGAGAGCTTGTCTTCAGCAAACAAGTCGGACTAACAAAGACGAACCTGAGTCTGTCTAGTCAAGGACGAGTGCGGTAATCAGGGAAGATGTGACAGCATAATCCACCTTCTGCCCAGTCACGCCAGTATCAATGACGAGGACTTTCAGTGCAGCAGACTGGTTCCTTTTTCAATGTTTGAGATCGAGGTGGTGGTCTCCAACTGATTGGCTTGAACAAGCTAGCACCACAAATTGCAAGTGTCTAGGGGCCGCGTTGGTATGGGAATGGCAGCTGGTGAAGACATCCTCCGAGTCTGTCTACCTCGAGTTCTATAATTCCCTATCCTTGGATGGATTAGTTGCCAATGAGCGATTCAACAATTTGAACAGTTTGCCTTGGCGGACCGTATCACAGCGATAGCGTAGTGGTCTTAGTGTCAGCTGGTTGTGACATCAAGTTGTTACCCTGATATCATCACCCTTGTGCTGCTTTCGCCTCGGCAATTATAAGAACAGTGTGAGTATCAGGGCTGTAAAACGGTTTGGGCAGTCTGTGACAAGAGATTAAAGCAGTTCAGCCGTATGCAAGAAAGACAGTGGATTGTTTCCTGACTGGTTGAGTGTTGATCAAAACAAAAACTGTTTGCCTATTTCCCAGCGCATCGCTTATGATAGAGTATCAACGCCCTATGTAGAAAGAATGGGAAAATGAAGTACTACAGGCAGTATTGTGATTGGAGGTGAATCTTGATGATGGTCTTTTGGTAGTTGGCTCTTTCGTGGTCTGTTCAGGTTCAAGCTTTCATGAAAGGCTGCATTTAGGAACGCTGTTATATTTATGTTTCCACGACCTTGCAGTGGAATAAAGTAAATTGTTTAGGCGTCGCTATCGCAAACAGTTGCTCCTTTGCTAGTGTAAGCATCGTATCTACCGAGAGCAGCCTGCTACATTCCACCACCGACTAGGCCCAGGATTAGGCTGTCAGAGGGACTAATGACAAGACCTACCAACGATGTGGAGGTTTACATCGTAAACCATGCTTGATAGCGAAAGGGTAAACTAGAGATTATTGCCACAATGGTCTTTACAATGTTCACAACCTAGTAGAAGATTACCAGAAATGTACGACATTAGAAACGACGAGACCTTTTATTGCTGATTTGGTGGTCAGAATGACCGTTTGGCCCGCTGTACACATATGGTATACCGACATGTAGCCATACGTCACTTAACCTTTCAGATGAGTTGATTGAATGATTCACCTTTATTACTCTGTATTATTCTATTTGCTGATGCAATATAAACAAGCTCCATTGATCATCTCTGTTGGATGTCTATGAGCACGCCGAGACCTTTCACTAGCCGCTTCATCGAACTCACTAGAAATAGGATTCCTCAGCAAAATGAAGTAGGAAGCGCATAGTTGAAAGAATGAAGTGAATGTGCCAATGTAAACTTGAACGGGTACATTAGAGTGACAGGGGCATTGTTGATCATCACTGGGGGTCACACTGGGTAGGCTGCTGCTGAGCATGTGCACCATGCAGCCATTATTGAGGTTGGGAGTATGATGAGACTTCACCAAGTCTATGTAGTGTAAGCTCTCGGTATAATTCAGTGGGCAAAAACTGTAACGATGATGTGTCTATCAGAAAACTTAAACACCCAACGTGTACAGTTTTGATAAATGTCGATGTCTGCTTCATCTTTTTCACCATCACTCCCTTCTTGCCCCCCCCCCCCCCCCCACCACCACCACCCAACCTCTCTATATAATGAACTCCTTCAGTAATCTCAGCCTATGAACTCACAAGAGGCATAACACGGTTGCTGTAAAGTGAGCCATCAGTATTCCGACCCTTGATTCAAACATACCCAACACTAATCCTATCGCTGTTGTGATAACAACCCACCACATTAAGGTTCCTCTGAAATGGTCGAGTCGACAGAATAGCGCACGTTATTGAATCTTCTAACAAATCGCCCTATTGTTAAGCCACACCAATTACAAGATAAGCCAATGTAAGCAAGGTAATGGCTATTTATTTTCCTATCATTCATTCAGCGATGGCCGAGTTTACAGAAGACCTGTGGTCAATCCATTCGAAGCAGTTGACCAGGTTCATATTGGTCAGTGTCAACAAGGAATGTCATCTGGGCTAGTCAATGAAGAAAGCATCTATTTACTCCACAACACGCCGTGATTGGCATATTAGCCGACCATTCTTGGCTGAGCTCGGAAATTGCGGCAGACTCAAGGCTTGGCACAGTGAAGATCACCAAAAGACAAGTTCAGTGTAACTTGACGTGAACTAAAAGCCCGTATTCGTCCTCAGTAACTCCAGTTAGTGGTTCTTTTAAGGATGAAAGGCGATACGCTCGTATGAGCTGAAGATGTTTAGGGAGATATGGCATGCTAGCGGACAACCTAATTGAGAGGATCCGGGGTTTAGAATGTCTCCTGTCAAGCTCCGAGCATTGTGGGCTACAGCATCAAATTTCAGTCGTGCACCGAGCCATGTTTGCGTGACGCAGGTGATTACAATTGAACGTCAAAAATCAGCTTACATTGGAAGACATGCATAGCATGACAGAGTTGACATTCGAAGACTAAACGTTGATTCTGTAGAGTGCCATATATGACAAGCAAGATGTTGACAATTCGCGATTCAACTTTTAACCCTGCAGTTGGTAGAGACGCCAAGATAACCTCAGTTAGAGATCCATATATCATGACTTGGCAAGTGCTCTTCAGAGGGTGAGGATTTGAACGTGTGGCTCTAGAATGACAGTTTATAACTTTTGCATATCTATCACATTACATAGTGCATAACATTCGCCTGATGCATGTCATGCGGTGTTAACATAGACGGGCTTTCCGTGGAACTAGAATGGTAATATTCATTAAATCGCACCAACCTTTCCACAAACAATGCTGCTAGTCTAAAATAGCAATTTAGTAGATTAAATGAAATCCGCATGTTGATCCCTGAGCGTCTATTATTAATGCTGTGCACAACTATTCGTGGAGCAACAGCTCGGTGTCATGTGGCGTGTCTAATGCCACTGAAAGCGTATGTAAAGTGAAATCTATTGTGCATTATTGTATCAGCCGTGGTTTGAAAATGAAGCTGGTTGACAGCAGTTTAACACTATCAAGCCAGATCCACCATCAGGGATGGAACGGTTTGGACGAGAAAGACCCACCGTCATGACGGCCGTCTAGCCCTCTGAGCGCGAAAAGCCACCAAAGTTAAAGTCCGTTACACAATCGTCGCGACATTTTTAATTATTTTGGAATAACCATGTTGGTAATAGAAGTACCTTCCGTGGTCAACATTTAGTATCGGTATAAAGTATCTGTTGAAAAAGAATCACCGTGAAAAAATACTTAATGAATAACCTTAACGCACAAGTTATGGTAATAGCGCAGACAAGCTGAATAATGCCATGGATTCTAATAGAAAATAACGCTGATCCGTCAACATCAATTCTAGCCCTTCTCCATCTTCCTATATAGCCCGTATCCGGGAAACCGAGCAAGAATTTAGATTGGCCCGTGGGGTAATGGCCTCAGCATGCTAGGAGGTTCTGTTTAATTAAACAGATCACTCATTAACTGTTATTCCACCAAGTCCACCAAGTCAGGAGATGGCAGGGAAGCGGAGTTAGGTGAAACTGAGATATGCAGGACTGATCATCTCATCTGGTTGGTAATATCGCGGGCACTGATGCGAGGTTGCCACAATGGAAATAACCAGGGGTTAGTGTTTGCATATCAGGGATGTATGCCCAATACATTCATAATTGCATTGTTCGAAGCACTGGCAACCTAAAAGCAACTATTTTAATGGACTTACATCGATCTTTCAGCATCGGGTTACATTTGACGGCAAGCCTTTGTAGTTGTTCTCAAACAACAGACATTTGATTTTTCTTCTAATTCGAATTACATGTAGATGCCCTACTTGAATATGGTTATGATTGTTCCATGTACAAAATGACTTTTTAAACGGTTTCGCGGTCGATGGCAGATCTTTCAACTTGGTTCTATATCATGTCATGTCATTTAACCGAAAATGGTCTGTCAGCTGAAACGTGTCAAAACCTTTAGAAAGTGGCCCAACAAACTTGTCAGAGACTCGTAGTTATCACATTTTAAACATATTCTATGTCTCATTACCTTTGACAGACACGTTAGAGGTCAGCCAAAATTGGCCTGAAGTTGTTGAATGTGAATGGATGACTACTCGTCAGCTTGAATCTAGGTCGGGAGGAGGGTCCAGGAAGAAAAGCCTCTTCATGAATGGAACGACACGCCGTTGTGAGGACAAAACAAGCGTGAATGATATGAGAATGAGTGTTCTACCATTATGTACTGGGACTGTTATAACCCTGCTTATATTGATATATGCTTGTATGGTAGTTCTCGCGGCAACCTCTTATGGTACTCACTCCATGGCTATGAGTATTGAGATCTCGCGGCAACCTCTTAAGTCTATCAGTCATTCATGGTACTCACTCAATGGCTATATCATGAGTATTGAGATAACCTATGGTAACCTAGGGTGCCCTGTGTATCTGATGTATAACAATCATAGCTCTCTATGAGATGTTAGGGTAACCGGTGTATCTGATGTATACACTCATAGCTCTCTATGAGATGTTAGGGTGCCCTGTGTATCTGATGTATACACTCATAGCTCTCTATGAGATGTTAGGGTAACCTGTGTATCTGATGTATACACTCATAGCTCTCTATGAGATGTTAGGGTAACCTGTGTATCTGATGTATACACTCATAGCTCTCATGGCGAGCAGTTATTTCCCGCCTTGGCTCATTTAGTGAAATGGGAGGTACATGTACAGAGTCAGCCATGAGGGAGTGCACCCATAAGGTTTCCGAAACAATGTGCGATCAATACATTAAATAGGAAATTCACCAATTGCACCCATGTAACACCGACTCAAATAATCAGACCACTAAATTATAATGTTCTTTTCCTCGACACAGCTGCGAGGTGTTAAATGTGTACAAAGGGAAAGTTGTGTATTTTTGGTATTTTTAAATTAGTTCAGTGTCCGAAAGGAAACGGTCCGCATAACTTCACATGACCAGTCAATGTAGTGACTTGCCGGTGTGTACCTAAAGGGTGAGTGACATGTTAGCCTGATCACTGAACATCCAATGACATAGAAACCAATAAAAGTTCTTCACGTAATTTCCTTGTCCTCACCTGCGGAGTAAACCATAGCCAAGCACCCACTAGCACGACCAACCTGGACTTTTTTATAAGCAACATTCTCTTGGTGTGTGCTTTAACTGAATGCATTTAACGCTACACTAAAATGGCTGTCAGCTGACGAATGTCCCTGTTGGGTGTCTAATGCAAAGTATGAAATCATCTGATCCATATGACTGATGTTAACATGTTTGAATGGGCTGGATTTTGAACGAATTTTATTACAATAAATAAACAGCCTGGCCAACGCCCAGTCGTAGATGGGAACAGTCGAAGGAGTAGACGAGCGCACAAGAAACACGACGGCCCGAGAACCCAAAAATAAGAAGCCAATGATCCATGCAGCTGCTTGTAGGAAACCATGTTCTATAATTATTGGCTGAGGCAGATGTTGGTCTTCATTAGCTTTAGATGTACAAGGACCTGCTATGTCTTTGTTGAGAATGTGATTACCTTTGTTTTCGTCTCACTCTGGCCGACGAATATATATGTCTGTATGCAGAGGGTTTTTTCAACCATAAATACTGTACTGTCGGTTGTACACGAATATTGTGTTATGACAGTACAAATGGCCTTCAGAAGAGCACCATCAGCAAGGGGCGCGCGTAGCCCACATCATGTTGTCTGGAGAGCAAGGAGTACAAATGGCCTTCAGAAGAGCACCATCAGCAAGGGGCGCGCGTAGCCCACATCATGTTGTCTGGAGAGCAAGGAGTACAAATGGCCTTCAGAAGAGCACCATCACCAAGGGGCGCGCGTAGCCCACATCATGTTGTCTGGAGAGCAAGGAGTACAAATTGCCTCTGGTTAGGCCAAGCATCTGATGAATAGAAATGTGCTGGGATACACGGGGTGGCCAATGCAGAAGTGTCCCACTTATTACAGATGAAAAGACAAGGAATGGTGTTAGATGAAAGCTGTACATTTTGCCCGTGTCTGGGGTTATCTGAGGGTTGTTGGCAGCATTGTTATTGGACAATAGACTCTCCTGCGATCGGGATGCGATGGTTCGTCTCTGTCACCATTAATCGTGTCTGATGCCGCTCTGGGTACACAGGCTGAATGCGGTAGACAATTGCCAAGCAAAACGGACATTGTCAGCTTAGGAGATTGAAGACGAAAATACCACTAAAGAGGTAAAACACAAATTAGGTCGGGGAGAAAGAAAGCAAAAGACCCCGGGCTTGAAATAGTAGCGGTTAGCGCTTGATATAAGGGTCGTTTCCATCGTCTAAGAGGGAAGGGTTGCTAGACTCTCACTGACTTGGGAACAAGAAACAAAAAAATATAAAATTAATGGGATAACAAGGATCGCCTCAGTAAATTTCACCTGGCCTTCTGTCGCGGAGCCTGGTTTGAATGAGCAGAAGCCACCCTGAGATGGATCACCTTCTTTCAATAATAAAAGAAGGTTTAGTATAGTTAGTGATTTGTTGGCGGATGTGGGAAAGGGAACGTGGTTCTGACGGGTTATAGGCTGTTTTTCTCAATTAGATTACGTACTACGAAGTACTGATAAAGCGTTAGGTCTGGAACCTTCCTTTGAACTGGGCAAGCGGAAAGTACAATGCGCAATGTATACACATTATATGCCTAATGAATGTATCATACACCATTTGCTCCCATGCATTGTCTTGTGTCTGTTCAGATTGTTACCCCTCGGGCGACTCCCTCAAACATATTATATTTTTCAAAAGGGGAAATATCAATACCAGCCAGCAACTGTCTCAACTATTCAAATGAACGGACATGTACAAAGAACGCATTGAGATCATGATGTTGTATTGTTTTTTTATGTCTTAGCCTGCAGATGATATTTCCAATCATTTGAAGACGAGAGGACATGCTCTTATTTTAACCACAGGATCGAGCCATGCAAAGTAGATAATTATTGTGTTTTTATCAGCACATGTTCATGACCTAGAAGGGCCAGGAAAATCAAAGTAAGCAATATCCGTGTTTGGATCTTACACATAAATACTAAATACCATCGGTCAATATTAGTATGGGGCATCTACCTAATGCAGTGGAGATCCATGGCGAAGGCTTCAGAATGAACGGCTTACGGTCTATTATGGTTAAAGGGTTTCTTGAGCCGCCAAACCGTCATAAAACATAACAACTCATGTAACAAGGCACAAATAATGCGTAACTTGATTTGGCAACAATATGTAAAGTGTTACACGAATTTCATTGATTGGCTTCACTTCGTGTGTAATGTTGCATTGGGGTTGGTCATTCCGAACACTACAGCTTGTCAGCTCGAAATTGTTCTTGTATTAACGTCATTGAGGGTCATCTGATGAGCTGTTAAAGTGATTCTCCTGGATTAGACAGATGCTGTTGCCTTTTCGAGACCAGTAATCTAATTTATCCCATCCCATTTAATTGCCACTCGCTCGGGGATTTCACAATGACATTTCAGCCACAAAGACGCAAATTAAATCTACCAGAATTGTACTAAACAATTTTTGATGGATTTTTGAATAAATAATGTATTTTTTAGTATTTAGTATGCCAATTAGAAATATTTCAACTGATGATAAGCAACATCTTTGTTCTGGTGGTACATGGTATGGTGTTGACCACGAGAGAGCCTTCAATATGACGCTTTCTAACTCAAACCATCAGTGCGTATACATAACTACAATTGATAACAGAGGGAATGGAGCCATCTTCGTGAGAAGCACAATGACGGGAAGGTCCAGCTCCATTAAACATGCCCCAACAAAACGGTCGTCTTCTTTTCTGCCTCCGTTTCAATGCATAGTAAAGACTCTACTCTACAAGTACTCATTGAAAGCCAACACATATCAAGCCGCCCTAGATGGTCATCACCAAGCCCAATGATTTCCTCCCAAGTTCTTAGTTTCCCTAATTCAATTTCCGGCCTTGTTCACTGCTGTCACTAAGTAAGTGATACTGCCTTTTTTACCGAGAATGGCCATGCATCTCAATAACATGCTACCTTTAGGCTGACAAGAGGGCACTTGAGTGATATATGGAGTGCTCCTTTACTTCTGATACGTCACATATATGAGGTAACAAATTACCAGAACCTATTGGCATGTGCTCAATTGTTTAACCACATTCCGATCTAATTAAATCTCTCGAATTGGCTTCACTGGATGGTCTTTGCCAGTGCACGGTGCTCTTGGTTTCAAGCTGACGGATGCCAAGTGTCTTTGGTTGACACAATTCATTGATTCTAGCAGGATATTTGTAATGATATTTATTTTCAGAGCATTATTTTACTAGCTTCTTTGCAGTTGCTTAAATCATTCCGAAAGCTATAAGAGCGTGTTATCATCTGACACCTAGTTATACACTGTATATCAATAACAAGGCGAGAAATCACTCTCATTCCATACGTGAATCGACAATACCCAACGATCTAATTAAGTAAAATGCATTGTAATATAATGCGTCTCGAGCAGGAGGTCTAAAATATCATGGCAAGCTCCATTGTGCTAAAACATATTAAAAGATATGTTTTCGTAAAATAGCTTTGAAACTTATATGTACGCCTACGAGACAGAGATGTGGAATGCGAATCGTAATCCGAATCGCACTCTTACAATCGATGCAAACTTCTCCAACAAGGCTCACAATGGAAGAAATGATATCAGCAGTGCATTAGAGAGCTCATAGTTGTTCATATTGTAAACAGAAGCAAGAACTGCGAGATGGAAAGGGACCGAATATTCATGGATAGCAATTGATTTCGAAATTTGTCCGTGCATTAAACCAAAATTATCCCGTTTACGAAAGTGATCATGACTATTCAAGTAAATAAAGGACCCCATTGATTATGTAATTAACGGGCATTTCTCAAAGAAATAAATTAAATCATGGGGCAGCTCACTACACCATACAAGCATGGATGTATTGTGAAGAGGTCTGTGATGGTTGCTATTGTGGAATGCTGCACTGAGTAAAGCATTCTTTCCAAACCCAAACATGCAACCTGAACGTCCGACCTTCAAATCTCCCACCACAGTTTGCATGATGGATGTCAGAGAAAGAAAATCCGCAGTTTACATTTTTCATTGCCAAAAGTTCATCATAAAACATTATAAAGATAATCAGTTATCTGGCTTCATAATGAAGATTAAAGAGGCTGATTTAAATGTCCCCTGTTAGTATTTGTGAGCATAGCATGGCCAATGTTGGTAATGACATGCGATGGGGGACTGATACAAACTTGGGAACTGCCAAGTGCTAGATACCAAGTTAAACCGTTGATGACAGACCCTGTCGTAACAATAGAATATAAACATTTTAAGGCCAGGCATCGTCCAGGGTATATCTTCTTTCATTTGACAATATCAAGAGGTTAATGTAATTATTGTAGGGTATGGCTGTTGTTTAGATAGAATGCTTATTATATGAATATGAATAATAATGATGGATGTGTACGATATACGGCCATCGTTTACACACTAGTATGATTGCTATGGATGGTAAATTTCGTAAAAAAAGACTTTTTATCCCTCCATATCTTTCTGACATATAATATCTTATCAAACCTGAGCGAAGAGATGAACTTGTTGTTGTAGGGTCATGAAGACAATATGCGTGACATTGGATCGGAAATGAACATCTCTTTACCTTTTCCCATCCTAATGCAATGACGTATACAACAGTTGCCGACAAATAAGATCAAGGACAAGGGATGACAATGGCCTAATGCGCCACGTATACCATTGGCAGATTATAGCGCCGTGTAAAGCAGGCTGTGCTGCCAATAGCTTTGTTTTATAGAAAATCGCCTGGAGGTATGATTTCAGTTGGAATACTGTTTAGTCATCAGATAGCGTGTCTCTGAAACTAACCTCGCCCTGGAAACTTTGTTTTAATGTTTTGTATGGTAGAAATGCACTATCATCATCGTCACCAAGTTGACGAGGTTCGAGTCACAGTGGCGCCAGACAACATCGTAGGAACAGATTATTGCTGCTGCACAATAACAAAACTAATCGTAGTCGTGGAGGAAACTGAATGATCTGTAATTAGTATCACAGAATGCAACCGTAGCATTGATTACAATGAGACTCTGGCCGCCATGACACAAGGTATATTCTCGGCAGAGAAGCCAAGTGAACAAAGATTGCATATTGACAGAGCCATAAAGTCTATGCAAATCATTGATATTCATGAGTGAGACAAGAAGCAACCGCTAACATGTGCAAGTACCAATCGATCTTTTCTAAGCACGATGCGCTCAATCTTATTCAAGATGTTCTTTTCTCTCAGAGATTTGGGGAACCGCAAGAACTCGCAACGCTGGTCAAGCATCATTCCATTTATCATCACAGGACGCATCGAGCATCTCTATCTTCATCATCAAGGAGCGCATTGTCCGTCCCCCATCCGTGTGGGTTTGTCATGTTGAATACCAGTCAAGTTTTGGCAAAGGATTTGCATTGTAACAACACTAGTAATGGACTTGCTAATCAGTAAAGAAAATAAGGGACACTAACCAAAGACCTGTTTTAGTTAATAATGAGTCTCACTGACTGAATGCTTCCCTTCCTGCACGAGGCTAAACACCACGGCTTTTGTAAGCAATGATGACCGTAGATTAACTTGATCACGAAACCATTGGTACTCTCAGTCCAACTGTTCCAAGGCGATTTAGAGAGGGGCGGACCACCGTACAGATACCTCGTAGACTCTCATGATTACACCTATAGGAAAGTCAATTATCATGAACCTGCAGAGACAATACGATTTCCAGTCAATGCATTCCCCAATCAATTTGAGTTTGATTTTCACCTACTCTGTGTACGACTGACAATATGTTTTGTTTTACATATTAATTGACACATATTAATGAAAATTATCATGACAGTCATGCCATTCATAAAGAAGTTAGCACAATTTCTGTCTTCAAATTAAATATTTGTCAGATGAGAAATGGACAGACGTTAGCATTAGGAGCGGTGGGCGAGCCGTCGCGCTAACCACGAGACACCAAGAGGCGCCAGTGCGACAAGCTCACAGGGTTCAAGAGAAAAACTCAATGCCGTATCTCACAATTGATTACTAGAAAAATGGACAAAAGGACCAAAACCGTTTGTGTTTTCTTGTCGTTTGCTTCTGACAGTCATTCAGGATAAAGATGATAATTCAATGCTCAGGCTATTTATCATAGGGTGCACGATGAAAGTTCGTTGACTGCATCTCTAGTAGCTGACATATCTGCTATAGACTCGCTTGTTTTTGATCTATAATACTAGGATACGGATCTCTCTTTAGTCTATACTGTAATACAAGTATGATGTGGGAGTGTTGACGACATCATGTTTCCACCAACTTAGGTTTGGCCACCTGAGATGTTGGCAGTAACCGAATCGCGGCTTTCCAGTGCTTGTCTTCCCAAGTTGTTATGAGAAACGTTCTGGCTCTTTGGTCACTTGTTCGCTTATTTTAGGACCAACCGTCAATTTGTTTCACACAGAAAAGACTCGAGGATAATAATGTTACTAATCCACTATCCTTCCAAGAGGTTATTGCTAAGAGTGTCAGAACATCCATCATACCACATTTGGTGGTGCTGCAGCGTTAATCTACTGGTCGTTATTGTAGTTATTGCGCCTACATTTTGTCTCACATAGAAAAGGTTGATTTACGATGTCTTATTTGCATCTAAAACCTGTTAGCGTTACATTGGTATTGTCCACATGCCTCTCCTTGGCATGCAGGCGCGTTTGTCAAAGAAATGAGTGCTTTGCTTGGTACCTCAGTCACGTAAGCCTCGTACTGCTCACTGTTATTACATCGCATAGGATGGAAATGTGTTAATGTTATCTGCATTCACAGGTTACTTTGCCACCGGCAAAAGTACGCAGAAGTAAGCTGTTTTGAAGGTGATATTTATAGCACTTCCTGAACACTCACATTTCAAGAAAATGTTAGAGAGAAAAAAAACTCATAAAGCAATCGACACCACGAAAGTTTTGGTCACATCGAAAGTTGAGCTGATAACATCGTTCAATCTGCCCAAAATAAGGATGCTGTTCGTGTGTGTCACACAATGCATTTACCTTGCTGTAGATGGTTGCTGTTCGTGTGTTACACACAATGCATTTACTTGTTGGAGAGGATGCTGTTCGTGTGTTACACACAATGCATTTACCTGTTGGAGAGGATGCTGTTCGTGTGTTACACACAATGCATTTACTTGTTGGAGAGGATGCTGTTCGTGTGTGTCACACAATGCATTTACTTGTTGGAGAGGATGCTGTTCGTGTGTGTCACACAATGCATTCACTTGTTGGAGAGGATGCTGTTCGTGTGTGTCACCCAATGCATTCACTTGTTGGAGAGGATGCTGTTCGTGTGTGTCACACAATGCATTCACTTGTTGGAGAGGATGCTGTTCGTGTGTTACACACAATGCATTTACCTGTTGGAGAGGATGCTGTTCGTGTGTGTCACCCAATGCATTCACTTGTTGGAGAGGATGATGTTCGTGTGTGTCACACAATGCATTCATTTGTTGGAGAGGATGCTGTTCGTGTGTGTCACACAATGCATTCACTTGTTGGAGAGGATGCTGTTCGTGTGTGTCACACAATGCATTCACTTGTTGGAGAGGATGCTGTTCGTGTGTGTCACCCAATGCATTTACCTTGCTGCAAATTGTTGCTGTTCGTGTGTGTCACGCAATGAATTTAACATATACCCTCTCATCGACAGGTGTAGCAATCCCAATTATAGTCACTTGAAATTCATCACATGTGCGTCTATCATCAAAGTGAAGTACATATTCATTAAGTATACATGGATCTAATATCGATTGTGGATGTTGGACATGACATTTCACCTCAATTCAGTCGTAGGTCACTGTAATGGCGAGCATTTGATATCGTGTTCAGATAAGAGGTCAAGCAAACATTTCATTGATATTCATTCAAACGATGTTATCATTTGAACGCTTTGGATTGGACAGATGAAGACTTTGCACAGATGATAGTCCAGTCCGGAGCTGCTATCAGAGCTGAATCGTATGTAACCATCTTCCGAGTTATTTCAATAACTGCAGGTGTACGGGAAAACGAAATTGCTGTTAACATATTAAGCAAGGCATCATCTTTTTCATACTTGCATTGGGAAATTGATAAATGATTTTCCTTATGTTCAGCGGTGTTTATCCACCACCAGTAAACTATTTCCACAACCATAGCTACACAGTATCGACATTTGCTTACTTTGTAACGTGACGCTCTGCAAACATCTAACGAATGTTGAGAAACCAATACGTTAGAGACAAGGAGACGTGCGTCACTCACTTACAGGAGGATGTGACGAGAGAGTTGGTTCTCTCGATATCGTTAGGTATAGCATTACCTTGGAGAGATTCAAAGTTGTAACCTTGTTTGGAACACTAGAATATATTGTTTTGGATACTTCAACCAACGATGAGAGTGGTCTTGATATGCCATCACGTTTAAAGCCTTATTTTACACTGCTATCGAAATATCCATTTGGAAGACATCAGCCCTTTTACTCAAAGACTTCTCACCAACTTTCTTGATCCACGGCCCGAGTTGCATTCGTATGGTGAACCTATACTGACTTAAAAATCGCCAAACGATGACCAAAAAGCATTTTCTCAGGGAACAACGTAGTAAACAGGCCGTATCCCAGTCATTGCAAACATTGGTTGCCTATTGACAGCATCAAGTAACTGCAGGGTAAGCATTCCAAAAAGGGCGTGACCGTTTGAAAATATTTTCAAAACAAAAAACGGTCAAACGCGCTAAGATCTGGAGCAGACATTCTACTGAATGTGGGACACCTCGTCCAAGGTCCACCCCCGGCTCATGCTGGCAACATCTCCTTGACCTATCTTTAGTGGACCAGGGAGTTGTAAGATGACCTACTCACGCATATCTCGAACAGAAGACGGGCATTCACACACCATAATAACTTTCATTGTCATTATTCTAACAGGATCTCAGCCGTCCCAAATAGCTATTCTGGCCGGTACTCTATCTCACTCTCCCCCTGTTTCAGATCCGTCGAAGTGATGTGTCGCGTGATACTTTCAATTTACAGTTAGAAGTCTTAAAATGAGACTATGCTAAGATTTGATTATGAAAAGTGAGACTTGTGGTGGTTAGGCGACAGTCCCTCTCCCTTGTAATTAAAGACTGCTAAGGTGTCAAGCTAGGCTGTCTTGATTATGTCTTCGAGGATCTAGAATGTGCGTGCGCTGATTAATAAAGCTGCCGCCTTTTGTCTCACCTGACCAACGTGTCGTGAAAAACCAAGTCGATCTGAAACATTGTGACACCCTGCTGACGAATCTGCGGTGAAGTCCGTGGCGTTAATAGTCCGCTTCTAATGGGTCGCCTAGTCCGTTCTACAGCTCGCGCCCTTTGTTCATATGAGTCCGGTCGACTGAACCAGTGTGCAAATCGCAAGCTTTAATGAACACTTATATGAAGTTTATTGAAATGATAACATTGGTGTGATGATTGATATTGAAATGTACATGTCATCATCACTTGTTCGGCTCCCTGGAGTGCTAGAATGACTGATGCCTGAATTGGCCAGACTCTGTCAACAGCAGAAGTGGCTAAGTATCAGATATCGGTTCTTTCGCCAAACCAATCGTTTCCGTACTTCAACCAAATGTTTCCAACGCTGCTCCAGGATTATGTCACTACTCATTGGTGATTTCTGAGGCAGCAGATATAACCAGTATACTTCACGGGAAAAAAGCATTATTTCCTTTCGCTACTCATAGTTAAGAGTATGAGTATTTAGAGATACTATTTAAAACGCTTGATCACTGTTTCTACAACATATTGACATTGCCTCCAACACAAAGCTAACTTTAATTAAGATTGTATTTTTAATTACAAACAAACGGAAACACTTGTGATCTGTCTTTTAGAATCGTGGCGCCATATCGTTATCGATACTGATCAATGGCCAATTTGTACATGTACATGTATAATTGTGTTGTATTTCATTGTCAGCATCAACGTGAAGCGTTTAATTATCTTACTTTTAATCAATCAGGGAAGTAAAGGTGCGGAGTTCGGCGACGCCTCTTGCAAAGAGTTTCTTTGTTTTCGCTGCTCCCCTCTTGGAGCCGAGGCGGAGACAAAACATTCAAATATCGACCCCAGTTTCCAATTACACGAGTTTTCGTTTAGAGTGTCCTTCAACGTTAGTTGGTTACGGGAGGCCTTTTGAAGGCAATGGAGTGCGAAAAAGAACCGCGTAACCTAGATCAGTGTACCCCGTACAATACAGCAGGTAAAGTGATGCCTATTAACTGGAGAGGGAAACATGTTCTTATACAACACTGATACAGCAAATAGAAAATGTCGAATGAATTCGAAAAGGCCGTCGCGTGACAATGGTGGAATTAGCCCAAGTGTACTTGTCGAAGAGAATATGCGCTTAAAGAGTCACCATAGGGCTGTTTAGTAATTGGGATCTGGTCTAAGCACGGCGTGTATCCCGCTATAGCTGCCTAAGTGGACTTGAGGGAAATGATATATGCCAAGAAAGCACACGAGCTGGAAAAATATTGGTAGTAGTCGTCTTGGGAGACTCAAGTTTGGACTCGGTTTGTAACATGGACAAGAGAAGAAAATGGACTTGTATCTTGCATGTGGGTCGCAAACACTTATTTCATTACGCATTTCCATATCTTGGAACCGACCTGTAATTGGTGTTACTCATCTGGAGCACAGAGATTAATTAGAAGAGAAAAAGTGGTCCGATCGGCAGCAATGGCTATTTCCAAAGTTTACCCCCGAGATCTTGGTGACATTAGACGTCTCTGGGGTCCTCCTTAGTATCTCTGGCTGCGGTCGTAAAAGGTACATCATCAACCAAACGACCCGAGGATGCCCGCCGGCTCCAGACGGATCGCTTTCCCCATTGTCAGACAACTCGGACACATGCTCAACGTTCGTCTCTAATTGGGTCCGAGTTGATTGCATTATTCACCGCCAATAGTGCCAGTACAGTGCATCTGGACTTCTCAATTAGCCTCGGATGAACCCTCATGTAGCATCCGCGGGTTACAAAATTACTTTTGTTTTTGAGACGAGTTTAAGGCGTTCTACACACGAGATGAGCCGATGTCATTGGGATATAATGAAAAGATGATTGTTAGTCAGCCGGTTCAATTACTCGATTACATTACAACAACAAGATTATCCCTCGTTGAATCATGTCTTGGAATAACTCTCTGCCTTGAAGTGTCTGTTCCTGTCAGATTCAACAGTGTAATTGCCTTCCAAACGCTGCCAAGTTGGAATTTGATGACCTGTAACCAGTATTTTAATTGAGATTAATGTACACAAGGTTGCCTTGATATGTTTACTCTCTCCGTGTCTTTGTGTACTCCCAGTATCTGGTTTCGCTTGTAGAAAAACAGCAATTAATAGCCTGTTTATTAAGTGCTAGCTAATTCTTGCTAAACATGCTTTAACCGGCTTCTGATGGCCTCTTGAGGCCGATAACTGCCACAGGAACACCAGTATGTTTGTGTGTTTTCGCAGCAACAGCGAAGAGGGAAATAAATACAAATGTAAATAAAATAGACAATCACCATCAGTGTGGATGTAAGTAAGTAATATTAGCTGCTGAATCAGCGTAGAGCTCTGCTGGTGTTAGCAATTCGGTTTTAGATCTGTCATCCATTGCAGTGGAGGATGTATGCACTGCGACATCAAACGGCGTCGGCTCCTTTGCCCATTCCCCAACCCCAAAAACTACTGATATAAATGCATACGCTGAAGAAAGACGGGCACCAAGCAGCAATTGGCTGTCTGATCTCGACATGATGACATCTTAACTTTCTTGTTGACCTCCAAAGTGTTTAAATGTTTGGTTAGATTCACGTCAAGTCAACAGACTGCTACAAAGCGCGGCACTTCGATCAACATTGCTTACTAATCGTCGCTATTCACTCCTTGTTTGCTTGTACGTGACTAATGGGAGATTCTCCATTCCAACCGACTTCATCAAATACTGATTTTCAATAGAAGCGTTTCCAGTGGTGAAAACAAAGCTGAGATAGCTACTTGTTGGACATGTAGCTGCCTGATTGTTTATACAGCACACTGACTTCATGCCCTTCTCACTTACCACGAGTGCCTTTTGATTTCCCGTCGTTTTTTTATGTTGTTAATCACTGTCTTGGCTAATTAGGCTGGGTTCACCGGATCAATCATCTCAATCAGCATCTTGATTGTAGATCAAGTTTGCCTTGTGGACACAGGACGGACTCGTAAGAGTGGTAAGTTTAAGGACGGGCAGGGAAGGGTGGCTAACTTAAAGACGGGCGGTTAAAGGACGGACTGTGAAGAGTGGCTAACTTAAAGACGGGCGGCTAAAGGATGGACTGTGAAGAGTGGCTAAGATAAAGACGGACGGGGAGAGAGGTGAAGTTTAAGGACGGGCTGGGAAGGGTGGCTAACTTAAAGACGGGCGGTTAAAGGATGGACTGTGAAGAGTGGCTAAGATAAAGACGGACGGGGAGAGAGGTGAAGTTTAAGGACGGGCTGGGAAGGGTGGCTAACTTAAAGACGGGCGGTAAAGGACGGACTGTGAAGAGTGGCTAAGATAAAGACGGACGGGGAGAGAGGTGAAGTTTAAGGACGGGCTGGGAAGGGTGGCTAACTTAAAGACGGGCGGTAAAGGACGGACTGTGAAGAGTGGCTAAGATAAAGACGGACGGGGAGAGAGGTGAAGTTTAAGGACGGGCAGGGAAGGGTGGCTAACTTAAAGACGGGCGGTTAAAGGACGGACTGTGAAGAGTGGCTAAGATAAAGACAGATGGGGAGAGTGGTGAAGTTTAAGGACGGGCTGGGAATGGTGGCTTAGTTAAAGACGGACGGGGAGAGTGGTGAATTGTGGTGGATTACTGATGTACTAAACTGCTGCCGATCCATCCTGTGGGTTATAGGCCAGTGGCGAGGAACCCATCGCATGGTGATGAAGAGGATTCACTGTGCATTTAGTGCCATTGCCTGGATCGTAGGCAATTGACTGGTATATTGGTATTGGCAGAACTTGTTGCCGTCTTCTTGCTGATTACCTTATCGCTGCTCAATGTTCCCCGGATCTCATAACTTGGTTAGGGGAGATGTGGTTATGTGTGCCTTAACCACAGCTAATGATCTCTCATTACTAAGCCAATCAAATGATTCTATACAATCAGCTCACCCATAAACATTTTCTGGTTTCTTAGTGGAATAAGATATCTGGTCTTTGGTGAGCCGCACACTAAGGACGCATGCATTTTGACAATCGCTGCCATCTTTTTCTCATAGTGGGAGTGTCCCCCCTCTCATATCAGCAAATTACACCATGGCAGGTTGGGAACAAACTGGTACAAGCTTACAGGCAACGCCAGCATGTTAATGAGAGATCATTGCTAGCTACGTTAGGGAAATGAATTGGCCAAGGTTCGGAGCTTTTATGTTCGGTTTAGCATCCTTGTATTGACAGGTTCACGAAATGGTGGCTATTTTACCACACTTGCTAAGGAATAACCACTCAGTCTTTAACATGGAAACTAGAAACAATATCACTGTATATCGTATCAACATAGGAAAAGGCACAACGTAGCAGAAACTCGACGGCTGATAACAGAGATTGGAACATTAGTACAGTTTCTGCTGACACTCGACTGTAACGGCCAAGCCATCCTAACGAGAAACAAGTTGCAAACGCAACACTCCATTAAAACGTTCCAATGGAGTTCATTATTCAGCGTTCTTACCCTGCAAGTATTTAGAACCATTTTCAAGTCAAAGATTGATGCCGTTGTCATTCTCCTACATAGAGTTGCCATCCATCAACCACACCCCCACCTCCACGCATTGCATTCACTCGACTGTCGTATGTAAGCGGAGGTTGTAACAGCTGAAGTCGGGACAGCATCATCTTGCCCCGAAGGGAGTATTTATACAGAACTCTATTAACGGGACGTCATGGCCCACTGGTCATTAATGAACCAATCGAGGCAATCAGAGAAATAGGACGACCATGCAACATCGTATAGGTAGGTATGGATTTGGTGGTGGCGTGTTCATCCGTCTTCCGGTCTTGCTGGTGCAGCCCGCACTCACAGCCATCACGGCTACTCAAGGGGGGCTTTCTTATTTGCTTACATCAAAACAAGTGGTTGCTGAAGCAACATTTATTTGCAATTTTCTTCATCTAAAAGTAATGTTGTATGAGTCACCAGCTATCGGGTATATTGTTTAAAGGAAAGGCGTTAATGGCTGGTTCTGTCATGAGTATTGATAGAGAGCAGGGAGTTACAGAAGGAAAGTCAAGGAAAATCTCAGAGGAAACATTACGCCTTATTTTTGATAATATATTCATCACTCCATTAGCGTATGTTTTGGAGATCCCGGACCCCGGTGCAGTCTTGAGTAAGGAGGGTTCTCAGTATGGCCATATACGTGCATTCGTCACATAAATTATCATGTGCCGAAACCCAGTAACCTTCAGAATGGCAAGAGCACTAATTATCACGGTGTTAATCTCAAAAGAAATCACTCTTCTACCGACCCCTTCACTGGCAGTTGTTAAGGTCCACTAGAACATGGCTGACGCAATACAGGAAAAGAATGAATCTTTTCCGGCCAGAAAGATCCTTAAATGGATTGGATCATCTAGTGAGATGTGACAAGGAACCCACCCTGTTGGTTTGTCAAGAAACGGATGTCCTTTGGTTGTTGCATGTCGCCTGCGGTTTAATGAGATTCCCGGTCTGCCGCGGTGTGACCACCTCAAGGATGGCGTGTGCGACACTTTGTTACGGCACCATGTTCGGACGATTTCTATATACGGTAGTATGTTTCGACTACAAAGCATTTTTCAATATTTCGGTCTCTTTTTTATCTGAGAGGTTAGCCCTAGATCTCGCAACTATTTGGCTTACAACTAGTTCATCATCGATGTCATCACTCTGATACTAACCCAATCAGGCCTTTTCATGATATTACCAAATCACATCAAGTCATTACCGCCGTGCACATCGATGAATCGCCACGAGCAGAGCATTCACTGTTAGAAAAATGTTTATCCTAGCTAAATAACAAGAGCAAACTCATGATGACACTAACGCTTCGTGTGCTGCAAACACCATTCAGGCAATGTGTTAAATTATAACATTTTATCAACAGTATTTAACGCATTCGGACATGTACATTAACACGAATCGCTCTTTCTGACGGTGGTGGGAAAAGTGGTAAAAGCATTCAGCTAACATACCATTGCATGTTGATTTCTGTTTTGCTATCATATGTTAAGTGCGTGTTTACCAGTCTGTAATGTAAAATACTGTATAAAGCGTGGAGTGAACTCCACTTCTGTAGCCTAAATATGCATGTTGAGAATGTTGAACTGTGTCGAGAATGAATTTGTCACCTCCATCGCGTGACAGGAGTCGGGTTCATTTAACATGGCTAAGGTTGACGCGACAACCTGCAAATAACTTCACTTGTGTATTGCTGGTTAATGAGCAGGTCCAAAGAGCACAGCGTAATATAGATGTGGTTGTTATATTAGTCTAACGGCGAGGTAGAACGCCTAACCCATCGGTTATGATGATCAGCCAATCTGGAAACCAGAGAAAAATAGTACTGGGGGTCTGCTGTTCAGCAGATGTCGAGCTTTAAATGAATTCATGGATTGAGGTTTACAACATACAGGAAAACCAGAAGAAACTCTATTAGAAATTGCTATCGCAAGCATACTGATCTTACTAGCCGCAACTGAGCTCTGAACGAAGATCAGGTCTCCGTCTCGGCCCAGACTGCCGCAGTCAGGTAGGGCAATGAGAGGAAACCAGATGTAATCAGTTTATGATATCACGGTCTAAGATCGATTAGTTGCCATTAGGTGTCATTTGAGCGACACTTGAAGAAACGCTCCTTCAAAACGCAAACTCTCCGGTGCCGTCTCCGTCTAGCTGTACGCGGGCGTTCGCGCGTAAGTTTTTGCCTGCATCCAGACCGTCGCAAGCGATAGTTGTTACGAATTAGCACCTACTCCACATGGCACAGACTTTCAAGGTTGCAACTCATGGCTCCAACGAACTTGATGAAAGTCAAACTTCACCATTCAGTTGGTTAGTCATCAGAAAAAGAATAATTTTCCGATGGACGAGTAAAATTAACTAAAACGAGAACTGTGTGCACATCTCGATGTTTCCTGTTGAGCACTGATATACGCTGCGCTACATGGCAGTATGCTACGCTAAGTCTGTTCCATTTGTCCACTCTAATCGAATTGGATGTAATCGTGTTCAGAGTGATTAGGTCTTAGACGAGGACAATCGCTCTAAGTCATTGGTCAAGAGTAGGGTACTAAATGTTGATGATTTCCATGATCATAAACGACATGGAAATGATCAAGTGAACAACAATCACTTGCTCAGTACATGAATTCCAACCGAGAACCAATGAATAACGAGCTACGAAAGAAAGGTTTATAAAATATCATATTTTGAGTTTAAGTGGGTCTCTCTGTTGGTGCGAATGTATTGACATGATATTCATGAAACAAGCATCTTCACCACTTTCACTTCTCTGATTCATGTATCAAGAGTTCAAAAGGTCAATTTCTTGCTCCTTCTAATTCAAAAAAATTTGTTTCGAGGCCTTTAGTTTAATGTGTGGTTCGTGCTAGGCACGCAGCTGAGGAATGTTTACGTACTGAATAAGTCTGGGATAGGCCTTTCAATATTGGATCGATTTATTCTATGTCGCCCAACTTCGGAAAAAAACTGATGTTGTACTATGCAGAAAAAACCGAGAGGATTCGGATGGTTCGGAGCAAGACATCAAGGTGGCTTTCGGTATTTGGCCTAATGTGAGGCTGTCGCTTGTATAAGCGGCTCCTGTCAGGCCTCGAAGTTAGCATGGCTTTCGGGGCCGCGGCAGCGCAGCGAGTCTGGAGTATCAGATCAGTGATGGACAATAACAAGACACTGACTGTGCCCATTGCTGCTTTAGTCATAAGTTGTCACTTCTTTATCATGTTTATGTGGTCTGCTCCGGTGATCTCTTGATAGAGTTCTTGACTAATATTACCAACATATCCACCCCGGCGTGGTGGTAAAATTAGAGGAGATGCGTGGTGAGCAGCGGGTGGGATCAGCCGCTAACGGCTTCGACGGGCATCCCGAACTCTCTCATAATTGTCGTTTATAAGTTTCTTATCAATATAATTATGTACAGTCAGATCGTTGAAACTAATGAATTGATTTTCGACTAAAAAGACACATAAACAAATTAAACAAGCATTTAGAATTAATCCTGGACCAACCTATGGTAAGTAGATAACATGAGATTTCAAAGTACCTTTTTTTAATTTTTGCGGAGTCTTGGTCTTCCTAGGCTTTTGTCTATGAGCAAGTTTATGATCAATTAATCACTCGTTACAAAATACCTTGAACTTTGAATACAGTTAAGTCTTTTTTATCTAGTTTTGACATGAAATGGCATAACTTGGGATTTTTTATGGTTTTATCTTCAAAGGATTTTCTGTCTACAAGATATCAAATGCAATAATTATTTTTTATCGTATCAATTAAACAGATAAATCCAAGATTTCGTCATGTCTGTGATTCAGATATCAAGTCGGACCAACCAAGTTAACATTATTTAGTATGTTGCCCATTTTGTTTCTTTTTTTAAATCCAGTCTGATTTGTCCTTAAATACTCTTCAGATCTTCACTCCAGAAAAAGATTTTACGAATTTCTTTGAAAACTTTTTTGACTGACATCCACCCTAAAAAGTGTTTCTGGTAGCGGATTAAATTAAGAGTTGGATTTTCAGCTATCAGCAGTCGCAACACTTCTTGGTGGCAGGTTTGAACGTCTACTCCTGATGAACATTCAAGTTAAAAGCACAGACCGGGATTTCAAAGAGAGCAGTTGTTGTTTTTAATTTTCCAATAAAGCACTTGACTGGCAGAGTATAGAAAGCACTTTTGCCAATTTTAGTTGAAATTACATGTTTAGGGCCTTAATAAGTGGAATAAGTTTTGGAACGCTAGCTCTAATATCCCAGCAGTTGAAACAAATCTTAAATGAAGCGATGAAGTATAAAACAAGTATTTTAAATGGAGCTTTTCTTAAAGGGGTAAGAGTGAATGGGGCTAATCACATGGTAAATTAGGCATGCGACCCCAAGTGCATTAAACAAAGGTGAACAAGAGAATAAGATATATGGAAGAGGGGATACGGCAACAAAGCGTGACACTTACCTATACCATTCTAATCCAAGGTGATAGTAGCGATCAAAGAAGTGCACCTCCTTTCCAGCGGCTCGGATTTCCGGGTGTAAACGTAAAAATTGCAATAGGGCTCTGGTACCTCCCTTTTTGACGCCAATTATGATGGCCTGCGGTAACTTCCTCGTCTCCTTTACAGACCCGTACGATGCTCGAGTCCCAGCAACAGGACCAACCTTTGGTATTGTCCGAGGAGGGGGTAAAGAATAATCATCATTTTTATTTAAATCAGTATCCACAAAATCATGTTGTTGTTGGACAGTATCCTTGGGTTTTTTACTCTTCACCATATAAAGCCTGAGTTTGATATCACCTTTCCCTCTCTTGTTTGAATCTCCACTGAATATGTATTCTCCATTTGAGTCTTGTAGTAGTGTTTTTTGTAAGAATCGTCCCCTGGCGTACCGCAGGTCTCTCGCGGTGGACTCGTCAGGGTCGCCGTCATAGATGATGATACTGGAGCCTTGAGCGCGCATCCCGGGCTTGATAACGGCACAGCACGTAAAGCTGAGCGTGTAAACACTAAAGAAAACTATTCCCAACATGACACTGAATGCGAACAACTTTCTTCTAATTCTAAACCATCTTCTCACATCCATGCCCCATGCTAGCCGGATATATCAAGCTCCATTCTGTAACATGTTGCTGATGTGAACTTATTCCACAAATTTAGTTCAATGGTGACGAGAGGTGAGAATCCTTGCTTTTAGTCCAAACTGATAACGCACTAATAATACTGTCCTTTGCAAGAACGATACATCTTATCCTTGCACCTGAAAGTTTTGAACTGACATTCACATATCGAAATGGTTTGGGATTACCCACTAGTTGGTGTCACGTGGAGTGGCGTGCTTCCTGATTGGACGCCGTGCGTGGAGGAGGAGCATTACTCGTATGAATGGAAACTCCACAACTAACGCTTCCATCAGCGTCGATTGGACCTTGTATTATTTTGGAGAGGAGAGTTCAATGTATCTTGAGTACAGGTCTTACATTGTCTTACTCCAGTTGGAAGACCCCAACAGTAGTCCACTGTCCTCGAATTCCATAATGCCACAGCCACGACAGGCAAGAAATATGACTAATCCGATTTTGAAGACGCGTTGCTGTGCCACTTCTGTATAGCCCTCCTTCTCATCCCAGCGCGAACAGTCCAGGTTCCTTTTCTACTGCTAGTCGTGGTCTGCTCACTAATGCCTTAGCAAGTCACTACATATCGATCAAACTGGTTTGAAAGTGTGTCTCTCAAATTAATGTTAAGAGCTGTAAACGAGCTAGTATGTTTCCTGTTGGAATTGACGATGATCAAAACACCACATCGACGAAAGAATGTTTTATTTCTATTCTATGACTGTACGAATTTCTTTGACCAGCAAATTCCAGTTCCTGTCGGTCTGCGGTCAAACGATAGTGGCGCTGCCTGTCCATGAATGATTGTACTGAAGGATACGGCGGTGAGGGAAACATCGAATGAACGGGGAGGTGGCTATTTGGCAAGCCCGGCGTCTAAACAGCGAATTTGTTTCCATGAATGGATAACCGAACTCATTAATATTTATACTTGTCGAAGAGCTCATTATCATTCAATGGAAAAGCGGTAAACAACAACTACTGGAGTTATAGCGAAGGACCTCAGCAATGGACCCAATGCATTTATTACGCTTATCAGTTTAATAATCACATACTCGTGTATATACTGACAAGAACACGAGCTTAGTAAAAGAAAGTGAATTGAGAGCGAAAAAAAGGCTATTGTTAATTATGCGCATATCAATTCAAATATGATGTCACTGATGTGTTGCAAAGTCTCCGGCTCACCAAACAGGGCAAACTGGGTTGATTTTCAGTGGCTCTCTAAACAGGGCAAAAGAAGATGCCTGCTCGGCGAGTGGCTTGTCGTATATACCTGCCTTAATATTATTGAAGAGAGAGTCGCACCGTTTACAATGGAGATGACGAGACAGCTTGCTTGTTCCTTTGGTAGTTGGAGCAGCGGATCCAACGCCAGCGCAGTACCATCTCTCAGCGGAATAATCCGAGTCCCAGCCGATGTACATCACGGAGATCCCCACCCTCTTTTAATGATAGAATGGATAACGAACGTAAAGTGTTTCGCAACTGTTCTCTATACTCGAGAGTTCCTAAAGCTCACTCACTATTGTGCGTAAGTCGAAGAAAATACGGACGGTCGTCTGATCGTCCGAATGACATTTCAGGTAAGTCTGTTTGGGATGCCACCTGTCCGTAGCTAACTGAAGGAACAGCTCTCGGTGATACAATCAGTGGTGGAGCTCTTATCCAGATATTGCCCTATTTTGCAACACAACTTAAAAGGTTGTCTTTGATCGAAGTGATTTTGTCAATTAAGAAGTGTGTGAATAATTTACAAAGACCCTGAGCTAACTCAACCGCCACCCATACTAAATGAATGGAACTAAGATTACCATCATCTGAGGCCGACTTTGTTTCCAGGTTCGCTCCCGCAGAGCGCAATGCGCGCCCCTACGGTCGATCGCAGTATCCCCGCCTGATGGCACTAAAAATAAAGCTGGTTGGTTAGTTAATGACAATTAACAATAAACAATAGATTACATCAAAACTACATGTAGTATCAAGGACGATATTTACCACTTGCTTCATGATTATGATGAAATATGTGCAACAAAAACTTGTCATTACAGGATTAAATGAAAGCCAATTTGTTTGTGGATTAGTTTATATAGAGGTAGTTTTTTAGCAGGTACCAAAATATTGTATTATTTTGCGTTGGCGACAATAGCAGTTCAATGTGCTCATGACGTGACGAGAGCAAATCTCACGGGTGGGGCGGAAATTCGCCATATTGCTGACATCATCGGCGCCAACAACTGTTTCTTTCGACCCTGCCGGAGTAATGATTGTGTCTGACCCTGCTGACCTCGATTTTGAAAAACTTTTTAAAAAAGGTCATTCAAACGTTAAATCAACTGCAAAGATAATCTTTTATATCACTGAGGTATATACATACGATATGTTGACAAATATATGTACAACTATCGAAATATACGATTACTTGGAACTATTTCGGCTAATCACTTTGCCACCTGCGCGACCTTGTCACTATTGTAGCGCGCTCGTTTGCATACCGCATATAAGAGGCGAATAAAATCTCCATTTCAACATGAAAGTCTTGACAGTTCAGCGCTGAAGGTGTTTGAGTGTGGATCGGCTGGTCACGGGTTCGACCCCCGGTGAATCTGCCGATTTTTTTTTCTTTTTTTCTTCTTCCTTGTCTTGTTATCTAATCATCCATGTATAGATGTAAACATTTTCATTATCATCATTATCATACCCCGCACCCAAACTTTTCAAACTCCAGCACATACTGATTCCAGGCGTTCGAGTACATGAACTATGAGGTAGATGTATTGTTTCAATCATCGCAAATCTGCCTAAAACGGCAAGTTTTCTCAGGTACGGGTACGGCAGTGGCGTGCGTCTTTTTCATTGAAACGACCTCGCACGGCCGGCACCGACATATATCGTCGTTGATGATGGAGAGAGCGATAGCCGGTACATAGTGAGCACGGTTCACTAGCAGTTCAATGTGCTCATGACGTGACGAGAGCAAATCTCACGGGTGGGGCGGAAATTCGCCATATTACTGACATCATCGGCGCCAACATCTGTTTCTTTTGACCCTGCCGGAGTCTTTCAAAACAATAAATGATTGTGTCTGACCCTGCTGACCTCGATTTTGAAAAACTTTTAAAAAAAGGTCATTCAAACGTTAAATCAACTGCAAAGATAATCTTTTATATCACTGAGGTATATACATACGATATGTTGACAAAAATATGTACAACTATCGAAATATACGATTACTTGGAACTATTTCGGCTAATCACTTTGCCACCTGCGCGACCTTGTCACTATTGTGGCGCGCTCGTTTGCATACCGCATATAAGAGGCGGATAAAATCTCCATTTCAACATGAAAGTCTTGACGGATAAGCGCTGAAGGTGTTTGACTGTGGATCGGCTGGTCACGGGTTCGACCCCCTGTGAATCTGCCGATTTTTTTTGATTTTTTTCTTCTTCCTTGTCTTGTTATCTAATCATCCATGTACAGATGTAGTAATTTTCATTATCATCATTATCATACCCCGCACCCAAACTTTTCAAACTCCAGCACATACTGATTCCGGGCGTTCGAGCACATGAACCATGAAGTAGATGTATTGTTTCAATCATCGCAAATCTGCCTTAAACGGCAAGTTTTCTCAGGTACGGGTACGGCAGTGGCGTGCGTCTTTTTCATTGAAACGACCTCGCACGGTCGGCGTTGATGATGGAGAGAGCGGTAGCCGGTACATAGTGAGCATGGTTCACTAACAGTCCAATGTGCTCATGACGTGACGAGAGCAAATCTCACGGGTGGGGCGGAAATTCGCCATATTGCTGACATCATCGGCGCCAACAACTGTTTCTTTTGACCCTGCCGGAGTCTTTCAAAACAATAAATGATTGTGTCTGACCCTGCTGACCTCGATTTTGAAAAACCTTTTAAAAAAGGTCATTCAAACGTTAAATCAACTGCAAAGATAATATTTTATATCACTGAGGTATATACATACGATATGTTGACAAAAATATGTACAACTATCGAAATATACGATTACTTGGAACTATTTCGGCTAATCACTTTGCCACCTGCGCGACCTTGTCACTATTGTGGCGCGCTCGTTTGCATACCGCATATAAGAGGCGAATAAAATCTCAATTTCAACATGAAAGTCTTGACGGTTCAGCGCTGAAGGTGTTTGACTGTGGATCGGCTGGTCACGGGTTCGACCCCCGGTGAATCTGCCGATTTTTTTTGATTTTTTTCTTCTTCCTTGTCTTGTTATCTAATCATCCATGTACAGATGTAAACATTTTCATTATCATCATTATCATACCCCGCACCCAAACTTTTCAAACTCCAGCACATACTGATTCCGGGCGTTCGAGTACATGAACTATGAGGTAGATGTATTGTTTCAATCATCGCAAATCTGCCTAAAACGGCAAGTTTTCTCAGGTACGGGTACGGCAGTGGCGTGCGTCTTTTTCATTGAAACGACCTCGCACGGCCGGCACCGACATATATCGTCGCTGATGATGGAGAGAGCGGTAGCCAGTACATAGTGAGCACGGTTCACTAGCAGTTCAATGTGCTCATGACGTGACGAGAGCAAATCTCACGGGTGGGGCGGAAATTCGCCATATTGCTGACATCATCGGCGCCAACAACTGTTTCTTTTGACCCTGCCGGAGTCTTTCAAAACAATAAATGATTGTGTCTGACCCTGCTGACCTCGATTTTGAAAAACTTTTTAAAAAAGGTCATTCAAACGTTAAATCAACTGCAAAGATAATCTTTTATATCACTGAGGTATATACATACGATATGTTGACAAAAATATGTACAACTATCGAAATATACGATTACTTGGAACTATTTCGGCTAATCACTTTGCCACCTGCGCGACCTTGTCACTATTGTGGCGCGCTCGTTTGCATACCGCATATAAGAGGCGAATAAAATCTCCATTTCAACATGAAAGTCTTGACGGTTCAGCGCTGAAGGTGTTTGACTGTGGATCGGCTGGTCACGGGTTCGACCCCCGGTGAATCTGCCGATTTTTTTTCTTTTTTTCTTCTTCCTTGTCTTGTTATCTAATCATCCATGTACAGATGTAAACATTTTCATTATCATCATTATCATACCCTGCACCCAAACTTTTCAAACTCCACCACATACTGATTCCGGGCGTTCGAGTACATGAATTATGAGGTAGATGTATTGTTTCAATCATCGCAAATCTGCCTAAAACGGCAAGTTTTCTCAGGTACGGGTACGGCAGTGGCGTGCGTCTTTTTCATTGAAACGACCTCGCACGGCCGGCACCGACATATATCGTCGCTGATGATGGAGAGAGCGGTAGCCAGTACATAGTGAGCATGGTTCACTAACAGTCCAATGTGCTCATGACGTGACGAGAGCAAATCTCACGGGTGGGGCGGAAATTCGCCATATTGCTGACATCATCGGCGCCAACAACTGTTTCTTTTGACCCTGCCGGAGTCTTTCAAAACAATAAATGATTGTGTCTGACCCTGCTGACGTCGATTTTGAAAAACCTTTTAAAAAAGGTCATTCAAACGTTAAATCAACTGCAAAGATAATCTTTTATATCACTGAGGTATATACATACGATATGTTGACAAAAATATGTACAACTATCGAAATATACGATTACTTGGAACTATTTCGGCTAATCACTTTGCCACCTGCGCGACCTTGTCACTATTGTGGCGCGCTCGTTTGCATACCGCATATAAGAGGCGAATAAAATCTCCATTTCAACATGAAAGTCTTGACGGTTCAGCGCTGAAGGTGTTTGACTGTGGATCGGCTGGTCACGGGTTCGACCCCCGGTGAATCTGCCGATTTTTTTTCTTTTTTTCTTCTTCCTTGTCTTGTTATCTAATCATCCATGTACAGATGTAAACATTTTCATTATCATCATTATCATACCCTGCACCCAAACTTTTCAAACTCCAGCACATACTGATTCCGGGCGTTCGAGTACATGAACTATGAGGTAGATGTATTGTTTCAATCATCGCAAATCTGCCTAAAACGGCAAGTTTTCTCAGGTACGGGTACGGCAGTGGCGTGCGTCTTTTTCATTGAAACGACCTCGCACGGCCGGCACCGACATATATCGTCGTTGATGATGGAGAGAGCGGTAGCCGGTACATAGTGAGCATGGTTCACTAACAGTCCAATGTGCTCATGACGTGACGAGAGCAAATCTCACGGGTGGGGCGGAAATTCGCCATATTGCTGACATCATCGGCGCCAACAACTGTTTCTTTTGACCCTGCCGGAGTCTTTCAAAACAATAAATGATTGTGTCTGACCCTGCTGACCTCGATTTTGAAAAACCTTTTAAAAAAGGTCATTCAAACGTTAAATCAACTGCAAAGATAATGTTTTATATCACTGAGGTATATACATACGATATGTTGACAAAAATATGTACAACTATCGAAATATACGATTACTTGGAACTATTTCGGCTAATCACTTTGCCACCTGCGCGACCTTGTCACTATTGTGGCGCGCTCGTTTGCATACCGCATATAAGAGGCGAATAAAATCTCAATTTCAACATGAAAGTCTTGACGGTTCAGCGCTGAAGGTGTTTGACTGTGGATCGGCTGGTCACGGGTTCGACCCCCGGTGAATCTGCCGATTTTTTTTGATTTTTTTCTTCTTCCTTGTCTTGTTATCTAATCATCCATGTACAGATGTAAACATTTTCATTATCATCATTATCATACCCCGCACCCAAACTTTTCAAACTCCAGCACATACTGATTCCGGGCGTTCGAGTACATGAACTATGAGGTAGATGTATTGTTTCAATCATCGCAAATCTGCCTAAAACGGCAAGTTTTCTCAGGTACGGGTACGGCAGTGGCGTGCGTCTTTTTCATTGAAACGACCTCGCACGGCCGGCACCGACATATATCGTCGCTGATGATGGAGAGAGCGGTAGCCAGTACATAGTGAGCACGGTTCACTAGCAGTTCAATGTGCTCATGACGTGACGAGAGCAAATCTCACGGGTGGGGCGGAAATTCGCCATATTGCTGACATCATCGGCGCCAACAACTGTTTCTTTTGACCCTGCCGGAGTCTTTCAAAACAATAAATGATTGTGTCTGACCCTGCTGACCTCGATTTTGAAAAACTTTTTAAAAAAGGTCATTTAAACGTTAAATCAACTGCAAAGATAATCTTTTATATCACTGAGGTATATACATACGATATGTTGACAAAAATATGTACAACTATCGAAATATACGATTACTTGGAACTATTTCGGCTAATCACTTTGCCACCTGCGCGACCTTGTCACTATTGTGGCGCGCTCGTTTGCATACCGCATATAAGAGGCGAATAAAATCTCCATTTCAACATGAAAGTCTTGACGGTTCAGCGCTGAAGGTGTTTGACTGTGGATCGGCTGGTCACGGGTTCGACCCCCGGTGAATCTGCCGATTTTTTTTGATTTTTTTCTTCTTCCTTGTCTTGTTATCTAATCATCCATGTACAGATGTAAACATTTTCATTATCATCATTATCATACCCCGCACCCAAACTTTTCAAACTCCACCACATACTGATTCCGGGCGTTCGAGTACATGAACTATGAGGTAGATGTATTGTTTCAATCATCGCAAATCTGCCTAAAACGGCAAGTTTTCTCAGGTACGGGTACGGCAGTGGCGTGCGTCTTTTTCATTGAAACGACCTCGCACGGCCGGCACCGACATATATCGTCGCTGATGATGGAGAGAGCGGTAGCCGGTACATAGTGAGCACGGTTCACTAGCAGTTCAATGTGCTCATGACGTGACGAGAGCAAATCTCACGGGTGGGGCGGAAATTCGCCATATTGCTGACATCATCGGCGCCAACAACTGTTTCTTTTGACCCTGCCAGAGTCTTTCAAAACAATAAATGATTGTGTCTGACCCTGCTTACCTCGATTTTGAAAAACTTTTTAAAAAAGGTCATTCAAACGTTAAATCAACTGCAAAGATAATCTTTTATATCACTGAGGTATATACATACGATATGTTGACAAAAATATGTACAACTATCGAAATATACGATTACTTGGAACTATTTCGGCTAATCACTTTGCCACCTGCGCGACCTTGTCACTATTGTGGCGCGCTCGTTTGCATACCGCATTATAAGAGGCGAATAAAATCTCCATTTCAACATGAAAGTCTTGACGGTTCAGCGCTGAAGGTGTTTGACTGTGGATCGGCTGGTCACGGGTTCGACCCCCGGTGAATCTTCCGATTTTTTTTGATTTTTTTCTTCTTCCTTGTCTTGTTATCTAATCATCCATGTACAGATGTAAACATTTTCATTATCATCATTATCATACCCCGCACCCAAACTTTTCAAACTCCACCACATACTGATTCCGGGCGTTCGAGTACATGAACTATGAGGTAGATGTATTGTTTCAATCATCGCAAATCTGCCTAAAACGGCAAGTTTTCTCAGGTACGGGTACGGCAGTGGCGTGCGTCTTTTTCATTGAAACGACCTCGCACGGCCGGCACCGACATATATCGTCGTTGATGATGGAGAGAGCGGTAGCCGGTACATAGTGAGCACGGTTCACTAGCAGTTCAATGTGCTCATGACGTGACGAGAGCAAATCTCACGGGTGGGGCGGAAATTCGCCATATTGCTGACATCATCGGCGCCAACAACTGTTTCTTTTGACCCTGCCGGAGTCTTTCAAAACAATAAATGATTGTGTCTGACCCTGCTGACCTCGATTTTGAAAAACTTTTTAAAAATGGTCATTCAAACGTTAAATCAACTGCAAAGATAATCTTTTATATCACTGAGGTATATACATACGATATGTTGACAAAAATATGCACAACTATCGAAATATACGATTACTTGGAACTATTTCGGCTAATCACTTTGCCACCTGCGCGACCTTGTCACTATTGTGGCGCGCTCGTTTGCATACCGCATTTATGAGGCGAATAAAATCTCCATTTCAACATAAAAATCTTGACGGATCAGCGCTGAAGGTGTTTGACTGTGGATCGGCTGGTCACGGGTTCGACCCCCGGTGAATCTGCCGATTTTTTTTCTTTTTTTCTTCTTCCTTGTCTTGTTATCTAATCATCCATGTACAGATGTAAACATTTTCATTATCATCATTATCATACCCTGCACCCAAACTTTTCAAACTCCAGCACATACTGATTCCGGGCGTTCGAGTACATGAACTATGAGGTAGATGTATTGTTTCAATCATCGCAAATCTGCCTAAAACGGCAAGTTTTCTCAGGTACGGGTACGGCAGTGGCGTGCGTCTTTTTCATTGAAACGACCTCGCACGGCCGGCACCGACATATATCGTTGTTGATGATGGAGAGAGCGGTAGCCGGTACATAGTGAGCATGGTTCACTAACAGTCCAATGTGCTCATGACGTGACGAGAGCAAATCTCACGGGTGGGGCGGAAATTCGCCATATTGCTGACATCATCGGCGCCAACAACTGTTTCTTTTGACCCTGCCGGAGTCTTTCAAAACAATAAATGATTGTGTCTGACCCTGCTGACGTCGATTTTGAAAAACCTTTTAAAAAAGGTCATTCAAACGTTAAATCAACTGCAAAGATAATCTTTTATATCACTGAGGTATATACATACGATATGTTGACAAAAATATGTACAACTATCGAAATATACGATTACTTGGAACTATTTCGGCTAATCACTTTGCCACCTGCGCGACCTTGTCACTATTGTGGCGCGCTCGTTTGCATACCGCATATAAGAGGCGAATAAAATCTCCATTTCAACATGAAAGTCTTGACGGTTCAGCGCTGAAGGTGTTTGACTGTGGATCGGCTGGTCACGGGTTCGACCCCCGGTGAATCTGCCGATTTTTTTTGATTTTTTTCTTCTTCCTTGTCTTGTTATCTAATCATCCATGTACAGATGTAAACATTTTCATTATCATCATTATCATACCCCGCACCCAAACTTTTCAAACTCCAGCACATACTGATTCCGGGCGTTCGAGTACATGAATTATGAGGTAGATGTATTGTTTCAATCATCGCAAATCTGCCTAAAACGGCAAGTTTTCTCAGGTACGGGTACGGCAGTGGCGTGCGTCTTTTTCATTGAAACGACCTCGCACGGCCGGCACCGACATATATCGTCGCTGATGATGGAGAGAGCGGTAGCCAGTACATAGTGAGCACGGTTCACTAGCAGTTCAATGTGCTCATGACGTGACGAGAGCAAATCTCACGGGTGGGGCGGAAATTCGCCATATTGCTGACATCATCGGCGCCAACAACTGTTTCTTTTGACCCTGCCGGAGTCTTTCAAAACAATAAATGATTGTGTCTGACCCTGCTGACCTCGATTTTGAAAAACTTTTTAAAAATGGTCATTCAAACGTTAAATCAACTGCAAAGATAATCTTTTATATCACTGAGGTATATACATACGATATGTTGACAAAAATATGTACAACTATCGAAATATACGATTACTTGGAACTATTTCGGCTAATCACTTTGCCACCTGCGCGACCTTGTCACTATTGTGGCGCGCTCGTTTGCATACCGCATATAAGTGGCGAATAAAATCTCCATTTCAACATGAAAGTCTTGACGGTTCAGCGCTGAAGGTGTTTGACTGTGGATCGGCTGGTCACGGGTTCGACCCCCGGTGAATCTGCCGATTTTTTTTTCTTTTTTTCTTCTTCCTTGTCTTGTTATCTAATCATCCATGTACAGATGTAAACATTTTCATTATCATCATTATCATACCCCGCACCCAAACTTTTCAAACTCCACCACATACTGATTCCGGGCGTTCGAGTACATGAACTATGAGGTAGATGTATTGTTTCAATCATCGCAAATCTGCCTAAAACGGCAAGTTTTCTCAGGTACGGGTACGGCAGTGGCGTGCGTCTTTTTCATTGAAACGACCTCGCACGGCCGGCACCGACATATATCGTCGTTGATGATGGAGAGAGCGGTAGCCGGTACATAGTGAGCATGGTTCACTAACAGTCCAATGTGCTCATGACGTGACGAGAGCAAATCTCACGGGTGGGGCGGAAATTCGCCATATTGCTGACATCATCGGCGCCAACAACTGTTTCTTTTGACCCTGCCGGAGTCTTTCAAAATAATAAATGATTGTGTCTGACCCTGCTGACCTCGATTTTGAAAAACCTTTTAAAAAAGGTCATTCAAACGTTAAATCAACTGCAAAGATAATCTTTTATATCACTGAGGTATATACATACGATATGTTGACAAAAATATGTACAACTATCGAAATATACGATTACTTGGAACTATTTCGGCTAATCACTTTGCCACCTGCGCACCTTGTCACTATTGTGGCGCGCTCGTTTGCATACCGCATATAAGAGGCGAATAAAATCTCCATTTCAACATGAAAGTCTTGACGGTTCAGCGCTGAAGGTGTTTGACTGTGGATCGGCTGGTCACGGGTTCGACCCCCGGTGAAACTGCCGATTTTTTTTTCTTTTTTTCTTCTTCCTTGTCTTGTTATCTAATCATCCATGTACAGATGTAAACATTTTCATTATCATCATTATCATACCCCGCACCCAAACTTTTCAAACTCCAGCACATACTTATTCCGGGCGTTCGAGTACATGAATTATGAGGTAGATGTATTGTTTCAATCATTGCAAATCTGCCTAAAACGGCAAGTTTTCTCAGAAACTGGTACGGCAGTGGCGTGCGTCTTTTTCATTGAAACGACCTTGCACGGCCGGCACGGGACAGATCCCAGCAGATTGGTGGAAGGAACAGCAGATTCCCAACCAGGGTGTTTAGGGGGTTTCCCCCAACCTAAAGGCGCTGCGCGCTTACAAGGGCACTGCATTGATAATATTATGAAGTTTGACTAATAAACAGCCCACTTGATTTATTCTGGGGTTCGTAACATATGTATAGAGTTTTATTTATAATTACATAAATAGAAACTCAGGGCTATAGTTATTGTTTTGCTTGGTCGTGGGTCTTAGCTTTCTGGACACCCTGCTTACAAAGACTTCTCAAAGGAGCTAAATTTCACTTGTAACATACAGACATACACATACACATACACATACGTAGGCCTATACAGATTTTTATGGGGCGCCTTTCCACAGTATAAACGTTTTCAAAGCCCCTACCCCTCAAAATGTCCCTGAAACAGCCATGTCTTTTGTGACCACTTTATCAAAATCAGAAATTACAGAAACAATTAACAGCAAACATAACATTTTGTTATCATTCTACTGAGCAACATGCCCTGTACCTCCGATCTGATACACCATGCGGTCCAAAACTCTACATGACACCATTGAGGAGTAAATCTGAAGAATCGAACACATGACCTATTAAACCGGCCTCACAGCACTCCAACATCATACTGGAATCGCCGAGCCGAGGTCCACGTGCGCGCTCATTCGCTTTTCCCGCGAACCTGCATAGGATGGGTCACATGATTGAGAAATCGCGATGCGAGAAACTTGCATAAATTAAGAAACCCCCTAGCTTTGTATTTCGAAATTATGGTGTACTCGCGAGAAAATGGCTGTGCTCGATAAAACTTACAACGGTTACAGGGTATTTTGCGGTGATTTAGGCAATAACGTTGGAAAATTCGAGTTAGAAAATGAATTTGAGCGTTACGGACCACTTTCTGATGTGTGGGTTGCGAGGTAAGCGATTGTATGTAAATTGTATTGCATTGTGGGTTCGATTCGTCGTTTTGTCAATATACATATAATCATAACACGCAATCATCATGATAATGGCGTAGTGTTGCATGCTCATGCACGCCGTGGGTGTACACGCTGCATACAACTGTACATTCTACATCTGACATGGCATGAATGGTGTAGTTGGAGATTCTAATCTAACGAACAGCAAAAACCATTTCATCGTCAGAGAACAGTCGTTTCGACAACATATTGATGACTGAATGAGCAGAGTGATGAGACCCTAATAGTACCAGGCCTATAACTGTATCGACATTTTGATGACTAACCGACTCTCATTGACTGAGTAAACTTTTTTGAAGAAGACTGTGAATCATTCAATGTAGGCCTAGGCCCTAAAGCCCAAACATATCAAATGCTCTCACTCAGAAGGCCTAAACCGACTTCGAATATTGGTTGTGTCACACCCAACACCACATTTTAAAATAAAATGTTGGCAAAAACCAAGCTAGCCGATAAATTATTATAAATTCTCTCTTGGATTCCAGGAATCCACCAGGATTTGCATTCCTTGTGTTTCGGAAGTGTGACGATGCGGAGCGAGCAGTCAAACAGTTGGATGGACGGTAAGATATGCTCGGGCCTTTGATTTTAGTCAACTGAACTGATGATAATGTCATGCAGGTAGGTATGCCACATCTCTTCCAAGCCAGGTGTATGTGATTAGCATTAGCAATGTGCCCATGCTCCTGAAATATTTCACAAGAGGCACTTAACCTCTCATATCAGAATGTTCCTTTTGTTATTGATTCACTCTTCCCATAAACTGGGATAAAAACTCTAGTCACAGAATGGTGGTTTTTCTCTCCAGCATTGTTTGCGGCAGGCGAGTGAGGGTGCAGCATGCTCGACCATACGAACCACGGAGAAAGGCTGGGCCTGGAGGAAGAAGGAGAACTTCAAATAACCATGATTATGGAAGGTGCGTTGGATACTTTCAACTAAATCTGCTTGGTTTAAACTAATGCAGTACCTGTAAAAAAAGTCCGCTTATCTCAGTGGGAGAGCATTAAAGATATCACTGGTTTTAATTGAAATTCCTCTGTGTTTTTAGCAAAGGTTTATTCAGGTTAGCTTCTTGGAATAGGTGTTTTTATTCAGGTTAGCTTCTTGGAATAGGTGTTTTTAGCAAAGGTTTATTCAGGTTAGCTTCTTGGAATAGGTGTTTTTAGCAAAGGTTTATTCAGGTTAGCTTCTTGGAATAGGTGTTTTCAAATTTTGTAGCATATGAGTAGGCCTTGGTACTGAGTCTGAATCCAGCATTAAGCTACTACAATACATTTCATTGTTGTTATGATACGTATTTCACAAAGTAGCGTCAGGCCTCTCAATTACATCATTTGATAGGCACCCTGCTTTTCTTAACAGGCCTTATTTTAACAAGATTTCATCTCTTCATACTAGACAATGGTCTTTAGCATCAAAGAGGGGATTTTGGCATCAGGAGGTTTAAAATCTGTTATCATGACAGAGCTGAGAGCCCTGATCTGGAGGCCCTACCATCCTCTTTGCTTGTGAGATATAACCAAGCCTGATGCTGGCCAATTGTAAACTTTAAAATGATCTCGACTTGCTTGATATGAAGTCCATGATATCGATAAAGTGTTGAACGAACCAGCAAACATGCAAATGCTGCAAACTATAGTATTGATTTCTTGGTTACACGTGCTGTGTTTTCAAGGACCAACAATGTACACTGAAATGTTGTTTTACACAGTTGAATTCCTATCGGCTGAGTTTGGTGAATAATGGAATTGCTATGGCTCAGTGTACAGATCTCATCGCTCTGGGCTTTAACAATTTGCATAATTATTGTCAGTTCCTACATGTATGTTCGATGTGAATCAATTTGTAATCAGATATTGACATTGGGCCATTTCTGTTGACATTTTATTTAAAATAGACATCAGAACAGCATAGATTATGATACTTTTCAGGGTGGATTCTAGGTGTTTCAACATTTCATTCTTCCTCAATGAAAAATTTCTGTGAGATTCCATTCCTAAGCTCATTCGTCTTATAATTGTATTACTGATGTTGCAGTGCAAAGCTCCTTAACCTGATTGACGACTTATGCTCTGACTGCCCCATCCGTTCTAAACTTAATCAGAGATGAGAAGGTGTTTTTTTTCTGTCAGCATGATCTGTTTGCTAGGAGACTTTCTGGTAGGGCCAAGTGCGAGAAATTAGAATAAGATGAGGCGTTTCTTGTATGGCCTAGTGCTAGAATAGCAGTTAAAATATGACAGGGACTTTCTTGGAGGTCTAGAGCTAGAAGTAAGGTTCTTGTGGGGACTTGTGCTACTCTAACAAGGGATATGATAGGGACTTTCTTGTAGGGTTTAGTGCCACTAGAAGTAAGGGTATGATAGGGACTTTCTTGTTGGGTCTAGTGCCGCTAGACTAGAAGTAAGGGTATGATAGGGACGTTCTTGTTGGGTCTAGTGCCACTAGAAGTAAGCGACTATGATATAGGGACTTTCTTGAAGGGTCTTATTCCACTAGAAGTAAGGGTATGATAGAGACTCTCTTTTAGGGTCTTATTCCACTAGAAGTAAGCGACTATGATATAGGGACTTTCTTGAAGGGTCTTATTCCACTAGAAGTAAGGGTATGATAGAGACTCTCTTTTAGGGTCTTATTCCACTAGAAGTAAGCGACTATGATATAGGGACTTTCTTGAAGGGTCTTATTCCACTAGAACTAGTAAGGGTATGATAGAGACTCTCTTTTAGGGTCTTATTCCACTAGAAGTAAGCGACTATGATATAGGGACTTTCTTGAAGGGTCTTATTCCACTAGAAGTAAGGATATGATAAATAGGGACTTTCTTGTAAGGTCTAGAGCTAGAAGTAAGCGACTATGATATAGGGACTTTCTTGAAGGGTCTTATTCCACTAGAAGTAAGGGTATGATAGAGACTCTCTTTTAGGGTCTTATTCCACTAGAAGTAAGCGACTATGATATAGGGACTTTCTTGAAGGGTCTTATTCCACTAGAAGTAAGGATATGATAAATAGGGACTTTCTTGTAAGGTCTAGAGCTAGAAGTGAGGAAAGTTTAGTTTGAGCTTATCAAGCGCAAGATATTATGCTGCTAAATGATAAATTTGCTGTTGAGCTTTACTTGTTGCTTTCACTGCTCTTATTTACCCAGTGGGTGATTTCAAAGTTGGTTTTAATATTGAGATTTAGTGAACAATCTTAGTGCTAATCTGTGGCTATTAATCCTGTTATCAGATTAAAATCAATACTTTGTTTTCCCTTAACACTTACACTGACACTAAAACGAAAACTTATGTTAAAAAATCGGAATTGAAATCTGGTAAAGTGTTAGTTTTAACACTTAGATTTTTTCTTTTCCTGGGGCCTAAGTGTCACACTAACACCAGGAGTGCGGTCTTAATCCCAGCTTGGTGTAATGTTCTCACCACAAGCAATGTATTTTGTATCACCAGTCACACTAATGCCTCAAGCATTGACCACAAACAGATTTCAAAGTTGGTGTTGGTTATCAGCTTGCATCAGCTGACTAGTTTTGCAATTTCAAATATTTTTTTCAGTGGTATTCTGGTCAGATATGGTGATTACTATGGAAATATTAATTTGAATTGAATTTGTTGCATTTTGGGGCTTTAAAACATATTTTAATCTTTACACCAAGAAGCACATGTTTCCTAGTGTTAAGACAAGGTTTTATCTTGGTATCAGTTTAAATGTTTGATGGACACCAAAACCATCTCTTAAGGCCTGAACTCACTGTCACGTTTTGACGCCTTGGAAAAATGCTGCGATTTCACACGACGGGAAAACGTTGCGACCGAGATTTCGTAACCTGTTCTCACTGAAGCGCATAATGGCTGGCGGTAAAAGGGTGCGGACAAGGGTGCGGACAAGGGTGCGGACTTTGCATAACAAACAGCTGGCACAGGCGTGTTGCAACAATGTCTGACTCGGATTCTGATTTTGCCAAAATCATGGTGTTCTACCTGTACGCGAAACGAAAAAGAAAGCGCAGGCAAATTTTTTTCCTGATACCTTCCTTTTCGTCAACATCTTTATATTCTGACAAGGATTTTTCTTAAATCGAAGGATGTTTTTCGATTTGAAATATCAATCTCTCTATCAGGTCTGAAGACATGGTGCCAATGGGTTTGGGAGACAAGTCCTAACTGCACACATGTACCGGCACTGCAGTGACAAATGCCTATCTCAATACCACAATTTAAACCTTTGTCAACCTTACAATTTATGTTACGAGACCCCACGATGATGTTATAATTTGCGGCGATTATATGCTTCGGTTGCTAATTTTGCAACATACTTTTGCCCAAGCGCGTGGCACGCTGCGTCAAAAACAAGGTATTTTTTCGCTACACCCAAGTGGGAACACGTCTATGGATTTCAATGGTTACCTTTTGTGGCGCAATTTGCAGCGTTTTAACGCAACGTCCACCGCCGCGTCAGTGAGTTCAGGCCTTTAGTGTAAGTGTAAAACCTGGTGTGATGCTAAAACCTACTTGGAAACAGGACGAAAACTAATACTAAGTATTAAACTAACACCAAGCATGATTTCAATCTTGGGTTTAATCCATGGTTTTAGTGTCAGATCTGGTGTTAAAACCTCATCTTAAAACTGACTTTGAAATCACCCAGTGTATCTCGTTGTATTTCAAGCTCTAGCTGTCACTGTCTTACTCAGTAAATGGAACACTTGAGTGTTCATTCATGTGCAATTAAACATGACGACTTTATTTCAAATGAGGATGGCCATTTATATTATGTTATCAGTTAACTCTTTGATCGCCATGGCTGTTAATCTCTGTATTGAAAAGTTAACTGTTGACCGACAGGGACATAGATCAAAATGTACATTCAAAGTTCACCAGATGGCGCCCAATAGATTTGCAGTATCTTGGCTATTGACAGTCATGCTGGAGAATTAGAATGAGGATGACACGGCCATTATTAGACAATTATTTAGAATTAGTATGCGACCTGTTATGGTAGATTTTGGTACTAAAATGGTCTACATGAGCATCAGAAGAGCTGGGTACAAGTCATCTGCTTGATAGTGTAAAGTGATGCACTGATCACCGAATGAATGTGTTGTCTAGTTGATCCTGTCTTTGGTATATAAAAGTAAAGATACTGGTCGTCTCTACAGCTGATGTCTTGGATTATATAACAAGATGCACTGGCTTTAGATTTGCCAGGTGAAAATAATTAACTTGTTCGTTATTTCAGCCATGGAAAACAAATTTATTTTTTCAATAAATTGATGTATTTATTACCACCTATTATTCAGGGTAGCTCAAATGTACTCAGTGACCCCACTACTTGATCGTCATCTGCTCACTAAAACCATGTTACCATGGTTACCAGCACTCCTGCTCAAGAAACTTCCAGACTAGTGGGTGTGTCACACTACTACAACCATCACCAACTACCTGTTCTTCTGCTACTACCACCCTGTACTAAATCTACGATACTGAAACCCTGCGTTGAGTCCAGCGCCATCTAATGAGCGAGCACCATCGCCATGTTTACCAATGAGCGAGCACCATCTATTGGCCCCGACATGAATCAATGTCACTCTGTGCTACCGTGTGCTAGCTGAGCCTCGGGTTATGTTACTTTGTCACACACTACTCAAATGCGAAAGGTAAATACGACTTGTTTTTGTCCAAGCTTCTTAAGTATTTGTGCTTGTGAGACCATCATGGAGACAAGCCGGCTTATTTTGTCTTGAGCATCTATAGCTAACTGCATCTAATCACATGTAATTGTCCCCTAGTTCTGTCTGATTGCTAAATCTTACCAAAACAGTCACATGTAAGCCTTAAATCCAATGATCTGTGTTCACTGATCAATTGAGTAATTTACCTGGTTGCAGTTAGCTTTAGACAGGAGCTGAACCATGAAATGAAGAATTGACCTTTTCAGGAGTTTTCTCTACAGGATTACTACTATAAAATGTATATGTTATATGTTGCTTTGTGTCTGTATTTGTTTTCAAACAGAGTTTGACACAAACTTCAAACTGCTCTTCATCATTCATTATTGAATTTAGCAATTGAACCCTGAGGTTCTTTGCCATGGTTTTCATGGCTTTAAAAAGTGACGAAGTTCAGTTTGATTTAGAGTGATGGTGTGAGTATTTCTTACTTTTGCCCAGTGGTTCTTTCTGTATTCAACTCATTTCCATTGATCTGTATAGTTGAGGGATGTCTGGCCACATTACAGCCTTGGACACGCTCGCCTACACTCACTCATACATTGAGGTGGTGATGTTTCTCAGCTGGTTTGTTTTTCAGGGATCGGTCACGTGGAGGAGCTGGGGGAAGTCGAAGGCGTAGGAGAACAAGAAGCAGGTATGAAAACCCATTAAATGTCCTTATACCCCCATGCCGATCTACCATCATTGTGCGTAATTATGCTATTTAGCCCGTTTTGGTGCGTCTGTTAGTGTTACTCAAAAGCCTTTGACACATGATATATAGGCCTTTGGCACAGGCGTCCCTCAACCGTCTAAGCAGCATCTTTACCCATGTGGAGAAAGCACAACCCTCTCCGTCCCTGGAGGACAACACAGAAGAAGAAATGTGTGAGTTGCACATAATGGACAGTGAGTCATGTGTGTATTGTCTGCAGAAAACTTGCTTTCTCCAGCACGATCATTAACAGGTTCTCAACGTAATATTTCAGGTCTCACTCTTACGAAAGAAGCCGCAAGAGGAGGAATTCTGGCTCAAGGTGAGAGACATATGCTGGTGAACTACTATTATTGACTTTAACTTTCTGATAGATTCAAACAAATGCAGTCATGATAGTTGTTGCTGTGGCGAAACTAGCTGATGCTATCATTCTTTCTTGCTCGTTTTTGGTCCGTGCATATTTTCTCAATAGATTGCAGTTGCAGAGATACTTCAATATTGCAAATAATCAAAATGGCCACTGAAAACATGTTTCGGTGCATAAAATCTCACTGATATGTTGTTTGCATGAATTAGAGGAAAGTAGGTTGAGCTTCTATACTTTTGTACCAAAACGGAGTTTGTTTAAAAATCACCCAAGTTCCGAACACAAAATTAGGCAGATTAGTTGCTGCTTTGAGCTATGTCTGGTAAGGCTATGAAACTTTATTGATTTGCGGTCGTTTGGTTCCCAGTCTAGAATGTCACCACTGGCAATCAGAAAACAGATGTGCCTCATCAGCTCAACCATTTGATCATGACAGTACTCACCTGTTTGCTTGAAAAGTTTGACATCAAAGAGTTTTTTTGAGTTCGTATATAAACTCATTTGTGCTTTGTATACTTCCCTGGTTGTTGAATAAGGGTGTTTTCATGAGAGCACAATGTTGACTTAACATTGTCATTCTTCAGGTCCAGGTCACGAGACCGTACTCGCAAGTCGCGGGACAAGTCGTCTAAGCACCGGTCAAGCAGAAGATCAAGGTACTGTCAGTCATTAACGATGTAACAATGCACAAATGTCCACATCACAAGTTGGTGTAATTCTTTATTTCATTTGCCAGTATCATTTACAAAGTGCCTTTAGCATGATCTTCAATACTTATTTCTTCACCTGCATTCACAATCTAACTTGGACCATCCTGTCATGGTGACGAATGTCGTCATTTGTCTCAATTCGTCCTTGTCATCTTAAAGCTGGTTTTTGATGCAGACTTAAAATGAAAATCTCCAATTTGGCTACCAGGCAGCCATTTTAGATTTACGATTCTGGACTGTAGCTGCTAAAGGAGAGACTTGTTGGGCTTCACTTCTCTCTGACATGACGGGCTGTGGTAGTCACTTCTCTCTGACATGACGGGCTGTGGTAGTCACTTCTCTCTGACATGATGGGCTGCGGTAGTCACTTCTCTCTGACATGACAGGCTGTGGTAGTCACTTCTCTCTGACATGACAGGCTGTGGTAGTCACTTCTCTCTGACATGACAGGCTGTGGTAGTCACTTCTCTCTGACATGACGGGCTGTGGTAGTCACTTCTCTCTGACATGACGGGCTGTGGTAGTCACTTCTCTCTGACATGACAGGCTGTGGTAGTCACTTCTCTCTGACATGACGGGTTGTGGTAGTCACTTCTCTCTGACATGACGGGCTGTGGTAGTCACTTCTCTCTGACATGACGGGTTGTGGTAGTCACTTCTCTCTGACATGACAGGCTGTGGTAGTCACTTCTCTCTGACATGACGGGTTGTGGTAGTCACTTCTCTCTGACATGATGGGCTGCGGTAGTCACTTCTCTCTGACATGACATGCTGTGGTAGTCACTTCTCTCTGACATGACAGGCTGCGGTAGTCACTTCTCTCTGACATGACAGGCTGTGGTAGTCACTTCTCTCTGACATGACGGGTTGTGGTAGTCACTTCTCTCTGACATGACGGGTTGTGGTAGTCACGTCTCTCTGACATGACGGGTTGTGGTAGTCACGTCTCTCTGACATGACCTGCTGTGGTAGTCACGTCTCTCTGACATGACGGGCTGTGGTAGTCACTTCTCTCTGACATGACGGGTTGTGGTAGTCACTTCTCTCTGACATGACCTGCTGTGGTAGTCACTTCTCTCTGACATGACCTGCTGTGGTAGTCACTTCTCTCTGACATGACGGGCTGTGGTAGTCACTTCTCTCTGACATGACCTGCTGTGGTAGTCACTTCTCTCTGACATGACGGGCTGTGGTAGTCACTTCTCTCTGACATGACCTGCTGTGGTAGTCACTTCTCTCTGACATGACGGGCTGTGGTAGTCACTTCTCTCTGACATGACCTGCTGTGGTAGTCACTTCTCTCTGACATGACGGGCTGTGGTAGGAAAGGTCCTCTATCAATTTTCGTCTTGATCACCATCAAATACTGTAAACCTTGACATTTTTCGTGTGAGTTCTATTTTCATGAACAATCAAACTCGAAAATTTAAAGTGCACAAATTTCATCTCAAAGCCAAATGCCTTAACCTTTAAATTTCCCCAGCAAACGTGCTATTTACATCACCAACTCGTGATGTAAAGGTTAAATGGCTTCATTATTCTGTGACGTGATGGGGTGTGCTGGGGAATATGCACGATCAATTGTTTGCTCGATGTGATATCCAATATGGCTGCCAGGCGGCGATTTCGGATATCCTAAATTCTGTGCTCATTCAATGGATTAGCTGGCATTGCCTTTGTTCAACATAGATGATTGTTCATGAACGTACTGATTCTTAAGGTCCCTCGAGGTACATCGTTGTCACAATGTTCGACTGAAGCTATCAAACTGTTAAGTCAGGAGACTGGAGTATGATACATCGAGAGGTTAAACCAACCAGGATTCACACACTCACAATCATGTAACAAGTTATTTTAGATGAAATCTCAGTAACCCCTGATGAAACTTCCTTTTTAGCTCACCTCTAGCAGAGGTGAGCTTATCCCATACCGTGGCGTCCGTCGTCCGTCGTCGTCGTCGTCGTCGTCGTCGTCGTCGTCGTCGTCCGTCGTCCGTTAGCAGGGCACGTTTCGTAACTGTTAGAGCTATTGAGTTGAAACTTAGTACACATGTACCCTTATGTAATGACACCTGGGAGACCAAGTTTCGGTCCGATTCGTTTCATGGTTTGGCCACCAGGGGGCCAAACGTTAAAAGTGAAAATATGCAATATCTCCCTTAATAGTAGTCGGGAAATTTTGAAAAAAATATGGTAGGTACTTCTAGCAAAGGTGCATCATATATCCTCCGGGTTTTTGATTTGACCTCCTTTTCAAGGTCACAGAGGTCAAATGGTGTAAATTGGCCGTTAGGATGTAATGATGGCACGTTTCTAAACTGCAATGACTATTGATACCAAATTTGGTACACATTTACCCCTTAGTCAGGTGATCTCAGGGACCGAAGTTTGGTCCAATATGATTCACCACTTGACCACCAGGGGGCAAAATCCAAAAACCTTAAAAATGTGATTATTCCTTAACTTCTTGCCCGATTGCCACCAATTTGATATCATGGGTACATCTAACCACCATACAGTATATGTCACACAGGTTTTTAATTTGACCTTCTTGTCAAGTCACAGAGGTCAAATGGCGTAAATTCGCCGTCGGGCCGTAACTATGGCACGTTTCTTAACTGCAATGACTATTGATCACAAATTAAGTACACATGTACCCCTTGGTCAGGTGATCTCAGGTACCGAAGTTTGGTGCGATCTGATTTGCCGTTTGGCCTCCAGGGAGGGGGCCAAATCCTAAATTCTTCAAAATGCCATTATTCCTAGTAATGACTTGCCCGATTGGCACCAATTTTATATCATAGGTACATCTAATTCTAACAACCATTCAATGTGTCACCCGGGTCTTCTTTGATTTGACCTACTTTTCAAGGTCACAGAGGTCGAATGTACTGTAAATTGGCCATTTTGGGGAAATTGTAATTGCTTGGACCTACATCAAACCTAACACTACATGACACAAGACCATGCTCTTTATCCATCTTTCCTCCACATGAGGTGAGCACAATGGCCCTGGCCATTTCATTTGCTACTCGCATTGGTATATATGATGGACAGCTAGAGGATACTGAACGTACATGTAGTAACAGAGTTAACCCTAACCCTAACCCTAACCCAGGTATAACAGGGTTGCCATGCCATTGCAGGCTTTGGGTTTGATTGCATCAGCCTGGGATACATGACCCTCATTTGTATAAACTAAATAAACCATATCAACTTTTAAAAGTGGTATGCACACATACATTGTAGTTTTGTCTTATGATAATGATTTATATATGTTCTGTTTTTTTAATCCAGGAGCCACTCCAAGGATCATAAACATCATTCAAGATCACGGTCTCATTCCAAGTTTCGTGAGAGTCATTCAAAGTCAAGATCAAAATCACGTTCTAAGGATCGCAATCATCGTTCACGATCAAAGTCACAAGCTAAGGAGCGCAATGGCAGAGATCACAAATCTCATCTGAAGAAGAAGAAAAAGTCACGATGCAGATCTTGCTCAAAATCAGAGCAGAAAGCCCTATCTCGTTCACGATCCCATTCATAATGATGATAGATGCAAAGTGGGTCAACTGGAGTATAAGTGGAAATAAAGTCAGTTTGTACCAACCTTTCCGAAGATACCAGCTTGACATTTGATTCAACACTGCTGTATAATCTTAAACTCACGATGTCGTTATGATGCCATCAGTGGCGATTAATGACCCCCAGACTACACCATGAAGCTTTCTGCAGTTCCGATCAGAGAACTGCGAGACTGTCTGGATGGCAAGATATCAAACCTTGATAGGATATGTAATTCCCACAGTAATGCACAGAAATCTCGAGCAGACACTACAATGATTTAATCTTTGCCAGTCTCATTCATATCACCAACATCATCACAATTTCAGCTTTGAATATTTATTTATTTACATATATTAATGTTATAATGTGTACTGGTCATTAAGAAAAGATTTCTTCATTGAATTTTTATCATTTGATAATGTGAAGGCACCCTTATCCAGATAAAGCTTACGCTTGCAATATCCTGTTCCAACTTACTTTTTTTGACAAATATTATGTAAATGTTTCTTAGTGTATTTCTAAGGGGAAATGTATCTGTGTGTACTTACGAGATGTTAATAGTCCCCATACCTTTATAGTTATTCTTTCTAATTTATTCAGTCCAAGAACATTTATGCCATTTAGAGATAATGATCATACTATTTTTATCTATTCAGTCAAAGAACATTTATGCCATTTCGTGACAATGATCATACTATTTTTGTTTTTGTTTTTTTGTTATAATGTAAACATATTGTTTGTAAATGTACATTGTACATTGTAAATGTACATGGTACATGTTGTGTATTTTATTGTTACCGGTAATGTGCAATCCACCAGAAGGAGGTGAACTGTACCCCAGGCTGAATTGTCCTTAAAATCAGAGTAAAATCTACAAGTACCAGTAAGGGGTGTACTATACCGTGGGCAAAGCTGTTTTTAAATTTTAACTGAAATCTACTAGTACGTGGCCAGGGGCTGGTTGCACGATAAAGGTTTGTTCCTAACATTCTCACCTTATGCCTCTTGCCAAAGATATTGCTCCATTTGGCTAATATGGTAATAAACAAGAGTGACAGGCTTAGCAATGAAGTTGTATTCGTTTAAAATCACGTAGTTGAGTCTTCATGTATCTTAAAAGTTAGACTTTGAGTTGGTGGTCTTGCTAGCTGATGAACTAAAGCATAAAAATCATTTCTGATTTAAGAGTAATAGTTTGTTTGACTTTAATCTATATCTTTTTATATATTTTTAGCTCAGCTGACGAAGTCAGCGGAGCTATACTTACTAGTCAAATAGTTGTTCGAGTGGTGTCTCTCCTTCCATCCATTCATCTGTGGACACATTGGGCATTTTGTAACCGTAAGGCACCTATTCCATAGAGGTATACGGTATACTACACTATACGCGAACAATGGCTTCACAAAGGGTGCATGACCATGAAACTATTGTTCGCGTATAGTGTAGTATAGGGTATAGCTCTATGGAATAGGTGCCTAAGACCTAGGCACTTCAAATCTGGCCATCATAAAGAACAGCCCATGATATGCTGCTGCTGACAGAAAATTCAGCGCGATTCGGCTAAAATTTAGCTCGAGGATTAATGTGACGAAACTGTAAGGGCATTTTCTGTCACTGAATCGGAATGCCTGACGTTTTCCACTCTGGCATTCCTTCACTTCATTTCTCCTGTGGTTTAATGGTATACATAGTTGACCTACATGTGAATATAACAAACAAAACAAATAAGTGCAAAAATCTTTTCGAGGAGACTTTAATGTATACATGATGCGGATATCTCAATAACCTGTTAATAAATTCGATGTTGATAGTGACCTACCAGGTACTTTCTATGTTGTTTACATTGACTTCAGCTGAGTTCCAGGCACTTGGACCTCTTGTTGTTCATATTCTATTTACATTTAGGCAAATAACAGTGTCGTGTCTTTTTTAATGAAATTAAAGCACATAAGATGGAAAGCATGTACCTGTAATCATGTGTTTTCTCAGTTTTTTACTGCATGATCTGGCTAGAGCCGACTCGAATTTGCCTGAAGAATGCAATTTTACCCTTGACCCAGTCTTCAGTGCTTTCACCAGTTGTTTCTTCCTCCAAAGCAAAGAAAGGCAGTCGTTGCTTCCTATAAATAGAAGAAAACCTGCCGTCACTTCCTATAAATGATAGAAAGCCGGTCATATCTTCCTCCAAAGCAAAGAATGCGAGAAATGAAAGGAAGCCTGTTATTTCTTCCTCAAAAGCAAAGAAAGGCAGTCGTTTTTTCTACAAATGAAAGATAGCGCGAGCCGAGAACGGCTCGTCCGGCTGGAGTTTATTCCGGTTTCCTGCCCCTTGATAGGATGCTGTTCTATCACAGGTTTACCTCCCAGGCACGCATGCTACCTATTTACTCCTGGGTGGAGAGAAGCAAGTTGGGTTAAGTGCCTTGCCCAAGGATGCGATATGTACCGGTGCTGGTGATGCCGACGATGTTTCCTGCCGTCGTCTCCAAAGGAAATCGGAGATTGTCCGAAGGTTTCCGATAAATGCCGAATGAAATTATTCTGGTGTCGCCGATGCCGGTAATGCGGACGCGCGTTTCGTGCCGGCATCCAAAAAGGGAATCGGAGATTTCCCGAACATTTCCGTCAAATGCCGAATGAAATCGTTTGGAATGCCGATGATGTCTATGCCATCATCCGTCGCAGAGATATCCGAAATTGCCCGATTGTTAACGATTGTTGACGACAATATATGCCAGTGCCGGTGATGCCGACGCTGTTTCATACCGTCATCCCCAAAGGGAATCGGATTTCCCGAACGTTTCCGATCAATGCCGAATGAAATCATCATTTGGTCGCCGATGCTGGTGATGCCGACGTTGTTTCGTGCCGGCATGGGCTTTTTGAGCATTTTATCATCGGCGCCAACAACTATTTCCTTTGACCCTGCCAGAGTCTTTCAAAACAACTTATTGATTGACTCTGACCCTGCTGACCTCGAACTTTAAAAAATCTCATCCTTTCAAGAGAACAACCTTCTGTCTTTGAGACAACCTGAATAGGGATCTCCACATCAAGTGCATGCCACCCTTTGGAGAGCGCAACCTTTGAAACACCTCGAATATCTAGTCACCCATTCAGTACACCTCACCCTCTGAAGAGAACAACCTACTGTCTTTGAGACACCTTGAATAGCTAGCTCCTCATCCAGTACATCTCACCCTTTGAAGAGAGCAACCTACTGTCTTTGATACACCTTCAATAGCTAGCTCCTCATCCAGTACATCTCACCCTTTGAAGAGAACATCCTACTGTCTTTGCGACACCTTCAATAGCTAGCTCCTCATCCAGTACATCTCACCCTTTGAAGAGAACAACCTAACTGTCTTTGATACACCTTCAATAGCTAGCTCCTCATCCAGTACATCTTACCCTCTGAAGAGAACAACCTACTGTCTTTGATACACCTTGAATAGCTAGCTCCTCATCCAGTACATCTCACCCTTTGAAGAGAACAACCTACTGTCTTTGATACACCTTCAATAGCTAGCTCCTCATCCAGTACATCTCACCCTTTGAAGAGAACAACCTACTGTCTTTGATACACCATGAATAGCTAGCTCCTCATCCAGTACACCTCATCCTTTGAAAAGAACAACCTACTGTCTTTGAGACACCTTCAATAGCAAGCTCCTCATCCTGTACATCTCATCCTTTGAAGAGAACAACCTAACTGTCTTTGATACACCTTGAATAGCTAGCTCCTCATCCAGTACATCTCATCCTTTGAAGAGAACAACCTACTGTCTTTGATACACCATGAATAGCTAGCTCCTCATCCAGTACACCTCATCCTTTGAAAGGAACAACCTACTGTCTTTGAGACACCTTCAATAGCAAGCTCCTCATCCAGTACATCTTACCCTCTGAAGAGAACTACCTAACTGTCTTTGATACACCTTCAATAGCTAGCTCCTCATCCAGTACATCTTACCCTCTGAAGAGAACAACCTACTGTCTTTGATACACCTTGAATAGCTAGCTCCTCATCCAGTACATCTCACCCTTTGAAGAGAACAACCTACTGTCTTTGATACACCTTGAATAGCTAGCTCCTCATCCAGTACATCTCACCCTTTGAAGAGAACAACCTACTGTCTTTGATACACCATGAATAGCTAGCTCCTCATCCAGTACACCTCATCCTTTGAAAAGAACAACCTACTGTCTTTGAGACACCTTCAATAGCAAGCTCCTCATCCAGTACATCTCATCCTTTGAAGAGAACAACCTAACTGTCTTTGATACACCTTGAATAGCTAGCTCCTCATCCAGTACATCTCACCCTTTGACGAGAACAACCTACTGTCTTTGATACACCATGAATAGCTAGCTCCTCATCCAGTACACCTCATCCTTTGAAAAGAACAACCTACTGTCTTTGAGACACCTTCAATAGCAAGCTCCTCATCCAGTACATCTTACCCTCTGAAGAGAACTACCTAACTGTCTTTGATACACCTTCAATAGCTAGCTCCTCATCCAGTACATCTTACCCTCTGAAGAGAACAACCTACTGTCTTTGATACACCTTCAATAGCTAGCTCCTCATCCAGTACACCTCATCCTTTGAAAAGAACAACCTACTGTCTTTGAGACACCTTGAATAGCTAGCTCCTCATCCAGTACATCTCATCCTTTGAAGAGAACAACCTAACTGTCTTTGATACACCTTGAATAGCTAGCTCCTCATCCAGTACATCTCATCCTTTGAAAAGAACAACTTACTGTCTTTGAGACACCTTCAATAGCAAGCTCCTCATCCAGTACATCTCACCCTTTGAAGAGAACAACCTACTGTCTTTGATACACCATGAATAGCTAGCTCCTCATCCAGTACATCTCATCCTTTGAAGAGAACAACCTACTGTCTTTGATACACCTTCAATAGCAAGCTCCTCATCCAGTTCATCTCACCCTTTGAAGAGAACAACCTACTGTCTTTGATACACCTTCAATAGCTAGCTCCTCATCCAGTACATCTCACCCTTTGAAGAGAACAACCTACTGTCTTTGATACACCTTCAATAGCTAGCTCCTCATCCAGTACATCTCACCCTTTGAAGAGAACAACCTACTGTCTTTGATACACCTTGAATAGCTAGCTCCTCATCCAGTACATCTCACCCTTTGAAGAGAGCAACCTAACTGTCTTTGAGACACCTTCAATAGCTAGCTCCTGATCCAGTACATCTCACCCTTTGGAGAGAACAACCTACTGTCTTTGAGACACCTTCAATAGCTAGCTCCTGATCCAGTACATCTTACCCTTTGAAGAGAACAACCTACTGTCTTTGATACACCTTCAATAGCTAGCTCCTGATCCAGTACATCTTACCCTTTGAAGAGAACAACCTAACTGTCTTTGATACACCTTCAATAGCTAGCTCCTGATCCAGTACATCTCACCCTTTGAAGAGAACAACCTAACTGTCTTTGATACACCTTCAATAGCTAGCTCCTTATCCAGTACATCGCACCCTTTGAAGAGAACAACCTACTGTCTTTGATACACCTTGAATAGCTAGCTCCTCGTCCAGTACATCTCATCCTTTGAAGAGAACAACCTTCTGTCTTTGAGACACCTTCAATAGCTAGCTCCTCATCCAGTACATCTCATTTTTTGAAGAGAACAACCTACTGTCTTTGAGACACCTTCAATAGCAAGCTCCTCATCCAGTACATTTCACCCTTTGAAGAGAGCAACCTAACTGTCTTTGAGACACCTTCAATAGCTAGCTCCTGATCCAGTACATCTCACCCTTTGGAGAGAACAACCTACTGTCTTTGAGACACCTTCAATAGCTAGCTCCTGATCCAGTACATCTTACCCTTTGAAGAGAACAGCCTACTGTCTTTGATACACCTTCAATAGCTAGCTCCTGATCCAGTACATCTCACCCTTTGAAGAGAACAACCTAACTGTCTTTGATACACCTTGAATAGCTAGCTCCTTATCCAGTACATCGCACCCTTTGAAGAGAGCAACCTAACTGTCTTTGATACACCTTGAATAGCTAGCTCCTGATCCAGTACATCTCACCCTTTGAAAAGAACAACCTAACTGCCTTTGATACACTTTGAATAGCTAGCTCCTCATCCAGTACATCTCACCCTTTGAAGAGAGCAACCTAACTGTCTTTGAGACACCTTCAATAGCTAGCTCCTGATCCAGTACATCTTACCCTTTGAAGAGAACAACCTAACTGTCTTTGATACACCTTCAATAGCTAGCTCCTGATCCAGTACATCTCACCCTTTGAAGAGAACAACCTAACTGTCTTTGATACACCTTGAATAGCTAGCTCCTTATCCAGTACATCGCACCCTTTGAAGAGAGCAACATAACTGTCTTTGATATACCTCGAATAGCTAGCTCCTTATCCAGTACATCTTACCCTTTGAAGAGAACAACCTACTGTCTTTGAGACACCTTGAATAGCTTGCTCCTCATCCAGTACATCTCATCCTTTGAAGAGAACAACCTAACTGTCTTTGATACACCTTGAATAGCTAGCTCCTCATCCAGTACATCTCATCCTTTGAAGAGAACAACCTAACTGTCTTTGATACACCTTCAATAGCTAGCTCCTCATCCAGTACATCTCAACCTTTGAAGAGAACAACCTAACTGTCTTTGATACACCTTGAATAGCTAGCTCCTCATCCAGTACATCTCATCCTTTGAAGAGAACAACCTACTGTCTTTGAGACACCTTCAATAGCTAGCTCCTCATTCAGTACATCTTACCCTTTGAAGAGAACAACCTACTGTCTTTGATACACCTTCAATAGCTAGCTCCTCATCCAGTACATCTCACCCTTTGGAGAGAACAACCTAACTGTCTTTGGTACACCTTCAATAGCAAGCTCCTCATCCAGTACATCTCATCCTTTGAAGAGAACAACCTAACTGTCTTTGAGAGACCTTCAATAGCTAGCTCCTCATCCAGTACATCTTACCCTTTGAAGAGAACAACCTAACTGTCTTTGAGAGACCTTCAATAGCTAGCTCCTCATCCAGTACATCTCACCCTTTGGAGAGAACAACCTACTGTCTTTGATACACCTTCAATAGCAAGCTCCTCATCCAGTACATCTCACCCTTTGAAGAGAACAACCTACTGTCTTTGATACACCTTGAATAGCTAGCTCCTCATCCAGTACATCTCATCCTTTGAAGAGAACAACCTACTGTCTTTGATACACCTTCAATAGAAAGCTCCTCATCCAGTACATCTCACCCTTTGAAGAGAACAACCTACTGTCTTTGATACACCTTCAATAGCTAGCTCCTCATCCAGTACATCTCACCCTTTGAAGAGAACAACCTACTGTCTTTGATACACCTTCAATAGAAAGCTCCTCATCCAGTACATCTCACCCTTTGAAGAGAACAACCTACTGTCTTTGATACACCTTGAATAGCTAGCTCCTCATCCAGTACATCTCACCCTTTGAAGAGAGCAACCTAACTGTCTTTGAGACACCTTCAATAGCTAACTCCTCATCCAGTACATCTCACCCTTTGGAGAGAACAACCTACTGTCTTTGAGACACCTTCAATAGCTAGCTCCTGATCCAGTACATCTCACCCTTTAAAGAGAACAACCTAACTGTCTTTGATACACCTTGAATAGCTAGCTCCTTATCCAGTACATCTCACCCTTTGAAGAGAACAACCTAACTGTCTTTGATACACTTTGAATAGCTAGCTCCTCATCCAGTACATCTCACCCTTTGAAGAGAGCAACCTAACTGTCTTTGAGACACCTTCAATAGCTAGCTCCTGATCCAGTACATCTTACCCTTTGAAGAGAACAACCTAACTGTCTTTGATACATCTTCAATAGCTAGCTCCTGATCCAGTACATCTTACCCTTTGAAGAGAACAACCTACTGTCTTTGATACACCTTCAATAGCTAGCTCCTGATCCAGTACATCTTACCCTTTGAAGAGAACAACCTAACTGTCTTTGATACACTGTTCTGTAGCTACTTAAGTTTGGAGTAAGTGGGAAATACAGGGCGACATTCGGCTGTGTTCTGTAGGGACTGTATATTTATTATGGATTCTAAAATACAAATTCATCGCACGTGCTCTCATATCTCGCCATTGCTCGTTGTTGTTGTTACACATAAAACCGTCTCAACCAAATACACAACACTCCCCCTTGAAAATCGAGGAGGCAAGATTTTCAATAACACAATGAACTTAACCCGCCGTAAGGCTTAATTCTGAGAAATGTATGCTGAACACAATAGCTCCAAAATGCAAGACCTAGCATACATAAGTAAACAACTACACCTAATTCTATACCCTATAGAATATACCGTCAAATAACTCAAATACACATAATGACAAATCTAATGCTAAGAGTATTCCCCCCATTTACCAACCTGGGAAATGTAAATTACAACCTTCTGGTAAGAAACTCTGATGATGATATACCTAGTAATAGTAATAATAGTATACTAATACATGTAATCAAAATGTTAAGAATTTTGACCCCTTGATAGAGATTTGGCAATCAGTTGACATGCATGTATCTGACAACTACGACTGAGTAACCAAAACTCAACTCCAATTCTTGTATGTCACTCTGGATTAAATGTCTATTCTGCGGGTTCCAACAAACGCAACTTCTGAATAGGCCTTCTCATCAATCCTCTCTTGGTTTTCACTGTGACTGACCTAACCAACCCATCTCTTCCTGGGTGTGTGGCCATCACACGTCCTAGTGCCCAATCTAGTTTTCTGATGTTGTCCTCCGCCACTAGAACAATGTCTCCCTCTTGCAGATTATCTCGTATCTCTGTCCATTTTGAACGGCGCTGTAATTCCACAAGGTATTCACTTGTCCACCTTTTCCAAAACTGTTTGGATATCCTCTGTTGATAGGCCCATCTCCTTTCAAGTGACAACTCTGGCTTGTATACAGATGGCAGCAACTGCAGATTTCTTCCTATGATCAAGTGACCAGGAGTTAATGGAAGAGGATCCTCCTTGTCAGCCGAGATATCCGATAAGGGTCGAGAATTGATTTGAGCTTCTGCATCAGTGAGCACGGTCTGAAGCTCGGTAAATGTCAGGCTGGCCTTTCTGAGAATCTTTGAGAGAGCTCGTTTTACACTTCCAACAAGTCGTTCATAAAATCCTCCATGCCATGGAGCCCTAGGAGTTATGAACTTCCACTCGATTCCTTCCAGTCTGAGTTTATCCTTGATTCTCGCATTGTTGTGGAACAAACGGTAAAGCAATGAAGCTGCACTCTCAAATGTTTTTGCATTATCGGAGTAGATGGTACAACACTTTCCACGCCGATTCATCATGCGTCTCAATGCTTGTAGGAACTCCTCTGTTGTCAAATTTGCTGTCAGCTCTAAATGCACTGCCCTGGTGGCCATACATGTGAATATGAGGATGTAAGCCTTGTTGCTTCCAGCTCCATGTTTTCCACTGACATGTACTTCTCTAACATAGAGTGGTCCAGCATAGTCCACTCCAATGTTGGTAAATGGTGGCGATACATTAACCCTTTCCTCTGGCAACGGCGCCATTTTCTGCTCTAATTTTCTGGCACTTCTACATTTCTTACATGGTAGGACTCTGCGAACTTCCTGCCGGCCACATACTAACCAGTATTTGCTTCTCAAGTTAGACAAGGTTTGAACAACTCCTGTGTGTCCAAAGATGATGTGATAGTGGATTATCAACATTTCCACAAATCTATTGTGATTAGGCAATATGATGGGGTTTCTAAGCTCATCTGGCAGTAGTGCTTTGTGTAGTCTCCCCCCAACACGGAGTAACTTCAGTTTCTCATCCCATATCGGATCAAGCTGTTTCAAGCGGCTATTTGCAGGAATCGAAAGATTATTCTGTACTGCATGAATTTCCACTGAAAATGCTTGTTCTTGAGCCCAACGTAACCAATACAACTCCTCTTCTCTTTGATCAGTGAGAGTCAAGATTGCATTTTCTTCTCGAACATGTTGCCCATCTCCTGTCCTCACTCGGTACTTTAAGCTTCGGACTCTATTCATCACTCTCAGAAACTTGTGGTAACTCTCATATTTCTCCACTAGTTTCAGCTGCTCACTTTTGGTTTGGTCAGTTGTTTTCTCTTTGACTTGCAGTGCTGAGAAAGTCTTGGGTTTTTTCTTCTGTTCAGCCAATTCCAGTTCAGCTGTGTCAATTCGCTGTTTTGGCCAACTTTCTTCTTCTTTTCTTAGGAAGTCTGGCCCTTCCCACCAGAGTTGCGAGTTAACTAAGCTTTCAGCAGAACATCCTCTCGAGCATAGATCAGCGGGGTTAATTTTCCCTGGCAAATGACTCCACTTCCTAGGTGGTACTAGATTCTGTATCTCACTCACGCGATTGGCAACGAACGTCTGCCAAGTGTAGGCAGGTTTGCTAATCCAGGCAAGTACTACTTGTGAGTCAGTCCAGCAGTGTACATCCTCTATTTCCAACTTGATTTCACGTTGAACGTAGTTTACCAAGCGTGCTGTGATTAGCGCAGCCATGAGCTCTAGCTCTGGTAAGCTTCTCTTCTTTCCAAGTGGTGACACTCTAGTTTTAGAGCACAGTACAGCTGTGTGCACTCTCCCTGTTGGCAAGTCCTCAACCCTGACGTAAACTACTCCTCCATATGCTGCTACACACGCATCACCGAAACCATGCAGTGTGAATCTAGGTTGAGTGAAGCTCTCAGGAACTATACATCGTTGGACCTTTATCTGATCCAGATCAGAAACTTGCTCCTTCCAACGTACCCAGTTCTGATGAAGTTCATCAGATAACTTCTCATCCCAGTCAGTACGATCCATCCAGGACTGTTGGAATAGCCGCTTGGCTACCAAAGTGAACGGTGCTAACAAACCCATCGGGTCGTAAATTCGATGAAGTTGTTGTAACACAGTCCTACGAGTTTCACAGGGTACATTTTCCATCCTCTCGCAAAAGGAAAACATTAGTACGTCCTCTTTAGGAATGTACTTGATCCCCAACGTTTTTGTAGTAAATTGTTCCTCAGTGACGACTACTATACCACAGGCAAGATCTGACTCCTCTAATCCAGCCAAAGCTTCTGGTTTGTTGGACACAAATTTCCTGAGTGGGAATCCTCCAGATTTCAAGACTGTTTTCATGTCTACTGCTAAGCTTGCTGCTGCTGTGGTATTGTCTTCTCCAGACAGTACATCATCCACGAAAATATTTTCTGTTATTTCCTCAGTAGCCTTTGGGTATTCCTTTGTCTGTGTGAGTGCATGGTCCACTACAGTTTTGATACTCGAAAATGGAGATGATTTCAGACCAAATGTTACTGTTTTCAGCCTGTAAACATCAGGTTTTTTACTAGTGTCCATGTCACGCCATAAGAATCTCTGTAGATCTTGATCTCCAGTTTGCATGCCGATTTGAAGAAACATTTTCTCTATATCTGCTACAAGCGCTACTTTATGTTTTCTGAAACGCAAAAGTGGGTCGGGCTGCAGTGCTGGTCCACTCAACAATGTGTCATTTAGTGACACCCCCTCTGGTCCTTTGGCGGAGCCGTCAAACACAACACGCACCTTTGTGGTTGATTTATCCATTCTAACAACAGGGTGATGAGGCAAGTACCATATTGCTTGCGCTTGTTTCTCCAATTCCTCAACTTTCTCGGCACGCCCTTTATCAACTAACTCTTGGATCTGTTCTTGGTAGGCCTTTCCCAAGTCTGGGTCCCTCTGTAATCTTCTTTCCAACCCCTCGAGACGTTTCTCTGCTAAGGTTCGATTTGATTCTAAAGACTTGTCCTTCCAGTCCGGATGGCGAATCAAACCTGTGACGTAATGACCATCTACGAGTTTGGTATTATCAAGATGCTGCTGCAATGCATCAGTCTCCAATTCTGTGGCTTGGTGCTTGACCTCATTAGGTAATATTCCCAAGTGTTCTAGGTCCCAATGTCTGGCTGCAAAGTCAGTTTCATTCTCCAAGGAAAATCTATGACACGTGTTTACCATACCAATCCTTCCATGTCGTTGGTTTGGCTCCTCTACTGGGCAGATACCTGAAAGTACCCATCCAAAATGACTCTTTGTGGCAGTTGGCATTCCTGGTGGTCCAGTTTTTCTAACAGGCAGTAAGATGTTTGTGGTATCCTCTAGCCCCAACATAACATCAATTTCAGCCGATTCACGGGGGTATGTGTCTGCTATCTGCAATCCCTGTAAGTGTTGCAGCTTTGACAAATCTACTCTCACGCAGTTGAGGTCCATGCTAGGCTGATCAACTGTGTAGGCCTCTATCTCAAATTCCTCACCTTTCCAATTAGGAATAGCGCTTGATAGATGAAACTTAACTCTCTCTGTTTTCAATCTCATCTGGTTACCACCGGCTAGTGAAAATTCTGTCTCAACCTTGGGTCCTCGCAAGTCCAGTTTTCTTGCCATCTTGTTACTTATGAATGATACACCGCTGCCTGTATCAAATAAGATTCTCGCCACTGAAATTGCTCCTCGTGATTCGATTCTTGCTAGAGTGGATTGCATCAATATCTCCTTTGGACCTGTAATGGCCTTGACAAGTCCTACACTCTTGGGAACCTCCGTTTTTTGACGTAGACCTTGTACTTGCTCTTCTTCCGGTAGCTCTGGCTCACGATCATAATGGATCAAGGTATGATGTTTCTTCCCACATCTCTGACAGTGTCTTGAATTACAGTCTTTGACATAATGCGAAGCAAAGCAGTTAAAACAAAGTTTTAAACTCTTGACCTTGTCTATGCGATCACTGACACTCATGGCTTTGAAGGTCTGGCACTGATAAAGTAGATGTGCTTCTTGGCATACAGGGCACTTGGGAGTTCGACTCTGCGTCTTCTGTTTTGATTGTCCAGCTTTAGGGTTACTTGTAGCATTGACATTCAATGCATATGCACTTGGCTTGCCATAACTAGTACTAGTATGTTTCTTCTCTGGTTTCTGTGAGTGTGAAGTACTACTACTTGTGGTTGGTCGCTTTCCCCCCTCCATTTCCGTCCTTCGGGTAACTTGCAGGGCGTCGAGTAGCCTTTCCAGTAAGTCGGGAAATTTCAGAGGCAAAGTCGACTTTGTTTTTGCCTTCAGCTTTTCGCCATCCCACTTTCGCAACAGTGTTTTGGGAATTTTGGGCCTGACCAATGCCGTGAAAATCCAACTTGTTTCGTCTAGTTCACATAGAGCCTCGGTTTTCTTTAAAATATAATTCCATGCTGACACAAGCTTATGGCAGAATGGCTCCATGTCTTTTAGTGCAAGGGAACTCGGTGCCTCCATGTTGGCTATCTCGATTACAGCCTTCTGCACACAACTCTCCACGTCACCATACTTGCTTTCTAAAACTTGGAGGATGTCTTGGTAATCAGGATCTTTCATACCCGCTACTAACTTTCTACACTCGCCCTCTAGTAATGTAATGGTAAAGTGCGTCTTTTCCACCTCCGAATAACCTGGCTTCGCCAACTCCGCTTCTAACAGCTCTCGCCATTGATCAAAGAAATGCGGATCGCCGCTAAATTTTGGTATGGGTAGCTCTCTCTTCTTCTTGGTCAAAGTTGACAAGATGGTTGTGAGCTGCTCTCCTGATATTCCATTGTTCATGGATTTAAAAGCCTCTGCTAAACCCTTTGTTAACACTTCAATGTTGCTCTGGCTACTATGATGGGATCCTTTGCCTTCACTCTCACTCCTCTCCTTTGTCGGCCTGAACCAGTCTTTCTCCAACCTCTGGATCTTGGCATCACAGTTGAAGTACCTCTCTCTATAGTCTTGCTCATCTTTATCTTCTCTTCTCCTCTGGTCGTCAGACATAGCGTTCAGCCTCTCCTCGTTATCTCTGTGATAATCCACTTGGTCTTGAGTATCTTGCAAGTCCATGTAGGCTGACTTCAACTGTTCTCTGGCAGACATGGCTGCCCTCACTTTAATCTCATTCTCGGGTGAACGGTCATCATCGTCTAATGCTGGAAGAACATCATCATAATATCGGAACAAGGATTTCTCCAACTTGGTGTATCTCTGCCGATTGATGCGCCTCCTTTCCAATAGGAATTCAAGCGTTGCTGGCTCAGCAGCCACACTTTTACCCTTAGTAGTCGCCATTACATGTATGTCAGTGATTTTAGGACAGATGAAGCAGTATTGATAATTTTTAAAACAATTATTACGTTAACGTAACCCACTTGAGAACTTAACCCTCACTATTTGTGACCTGGTAAAACTTTGAGACTTATAATAAATTGGTATACCGAGGAATGATAAACCTTGTAGTAATTACCATAAAAAGACCATTGCATATTGCACCAAAATCACTATCTACTCATGAAAACCACTGAGATTTGAACTGAATGGCAATCTCAAGACTCATATAAACACTTTGACTATAAAAGTACAATGTATAAACACACGATAACTCAACACTATACAAACATGGTCACCTCTTAAGTATTGTGACAGCGTCACTTTATCTTAAGGTCAATAATTAGTCACAGTATTTACTATGATTATTCTATGAAATACAAATGTAGTGAGACCAAACTGTAACTCAAACACTCTTGAGAATCACTACCGGTAACCGTTTTAAATAAAATGCAACTCTAATCTACATGTAATCCGTATTAAAATTGAATACCTGTATCATGTATGCCTCAACATGGCAGATGCCAGATTCAGTAAATACCAATAAACACAACGTGGCACTTATACTCTTGACACTCACTGAAAGAAACTCTGATGGCTCACACTCAACTCAGATTAGGCTGACTAAATCCTTACTTTTAGATTTATCAAACCGTTACCTGTTAAAGATTACCAAACATACATTAACAGTAATACCTCTGTAAAATGCCAACTCAGTATTTGGCATAAATTTAACACATGGTAAGACAGGACACTTATACTGAAAGTGAAACAAGAAGTCAAAGACTTAAAACTCAGGGTAAGAAAGAATCACCTTTTTGGATTCATATGTGGTTGAACTCATACACACTGCAGTAAGTTTGACATCTTTTAGTCAAAGCATAAACTCATAATTCTAGAGGAAAGCTAGAAAACACTCAGATACGAATTTAGTCAAAGTACACGCAGATGTCCTCCACAACTCAGTCTTAACTCAGCGACAAGACGTATCTGCATAACTCGGCGATGTCTGGAACAGCGACGATTCTCACTCATGTAGTCGTCAAGATTCCTGGTCCTCATAGATGATGCATCTGTGCTGGGAGCTGCTCAGCAATGTACGACAACTAACGGATGCTCGAAAAGCACGTGCACGTGGAACTCAGGAACTCGGGTTTTCCACAAACTACACGCTAAAGACAGTCCGACTCACTCTGCTCAGGCCATGCACGAATTGTCATTGCATGGGTTGGGTGAATCCTCGAAAGACAGAAGAGAAAGTCACACCCTGCACCTCTGTCAAGGCTCAACTCAAAATTCGTTTTTTCGGATGCACAACTCTCACAATGTCAAATTACTCATTTGTATTGAGTACTGTTGATCACAGTGTCCCACCTCAGGTCCACCGTACTACTCGACTGCACACCGCACAACTCCGGAGTGCATAAGACAACATTTTGCAACCACGTGCATTGGATGCCTGTATATGCTTAGTGCATCAATAGTGCATCACTGCGATCACTGCCACTGCCGCGCCGGCACATCGGATCGATTGGCGACTGTCCTGATCCGGTCGGAGAGACCATAATGTTCTGTAGCTACTTAAGTTTGGAGTAAGTGGGAAATACAGGGCGACATTCGGCTGTGTTCTGTAGGGACTGTATATTTATTATGGATTCTAAAATACAAATTCATCGCACGTGCTCTCATATCTCGCCATTGCTCGTTGTTGTTGTTACACATAAAACCGTCTCAACCAAATACACAACATACACCTTCAATAGCTAGCTCCTGATCCAGTACATCTCACCCTTTGAAGAGAACAACCTAACTGTCTTTGAGACACCTTCAATAGCTAGCTCCTGATCCAGTACATCTCACCCTTTGAAGAGAACAACCTAACTGTCTTTGATACACCTTGAATAGCTAGCTCCTTATCCAGTACATCGCACCCTTTGAAGAGAGCAACCTAACTGTCTTTGATACACCTTGAATAGCTAGCTCCTTATCCAGTACATCTTACCCTTTGAAGAGAACAACCTACTGTCTTTGATACACCTTGAATAGCTAGCTCCTCATCCAGTACATCTCATCCTTTGAAGAGAACAACCTACTGTCTTTGAGACACCTTCAATAGCTAGCTCATCATCCAGTACATCTCATCCTTTGAAGAGAACAACCTACTGTCTTTGAGACACCTTCAATAGCAAGCTCCTCATCCAGTACATCTCATCCTTTGAAGAGAACAACCTAACTGTCTTTGATACACCTTGAATAGCTAGCTCCTCATCCAGTACATCTCACCCTTTGACGAGAACAACCTACTGTCTTTGATACACCATGAATAGCTAGCTCCTCATCCAGTACACCTCATCCTTTGAAAAGAACAACCTACTGTCTTTGAGACACCTTCAATAGCAAGCTCCTCATCCAGTACATCTTACCCTCTGAAGAGAACTACCTAACTGTCTTTGATACACCTTCAATAGCTAGCTCCTCATCCAGTACATCTTACCCTCTGAAGAGAACAACCTACTGTCTTTGATACACCTTCAATAGCTAGTTCCTCATCCAGTACACCTCATCCTTTGAAAAGAACAACCTACTGTCTTTGAGACACCTTGAATAGCTAGCTCCTCATCCAGTACATCTCATCCTTTTAAGAGAACAACCTAACTGTCTTTGATACACCTTGAATAGCTAGCTCCTCATCCAGTACATCTCATCCTTTGAAAAGAACAACCTACTGTCTTTGAGACACCTTCAATAGCAAGCTCCTCATCCAGTACATCTCACCCTTTGAAGAGAACAACCTACTGTCTTTGATACACCTTGAATAGCTAGCTCCTCATCCAGTACATCTCATCCTTTGAAGAGAACAACCTACTGTCTATGATACACCTTCAATAGCAAGCTCCTCATCCAGTACATCTCACCCTTTGAAGAGAACAACCTACTGTCTTTGATACACCTTCAATAGCTAGCTCCTCATCCAGTACATCTCACCCTTTGAAGAGAACAACCTACTGTCTTTGATACACCTTCAATAGCTAGCTCCTCATCCAGTACATCTCATCCTTTGAAGAGAACAACCTACTGTCTTTGATACACCTTCAATAGAAAGCTCCTCATCCAGTACATCTCACCCTTTGAAGAGAACAACCTACTGTCTTTGATACACCTTCAATAGCTAGCTCCTCATCCAGTACATCTCACCCTTTGAAGAGAACAACCTACTGTCTTTGATACACCTTCAATAGCTAGCTCCTCATCCAGTACATCTCACCCTTTGAAGAGAACAACCTACTGTCTTTGATACACCTTGAATAGCTAGCTCCTCATCCAGTACATCTCACCCTTTGAAGAGAGCAACCTAACTGTCTTTGAGACACCTTCAATAGCTAGCTCCTGATCCAGTACATCTCACCCTTTGGAGAGAACAACCTACTGTCTTTGAGACACCTTCAATAGCTAGCTCCTGATCCAGTACATCTACCCTTTGAAGAGAACAACCTACTGTCTTTGATACACCTTCAATAGCTAGCTCCTGATCCAGTACATCTCACCCTTTGAAGAGAACAACCTAACTGTCTTTGATACACCTTCAATAGCTAGCTCCTTATCCAGTACATCGCACCCTTTGAAGAGAGCAACCTAACTGTCTTTGATACACCTTGAATAGCTAGCTCCTGATCCAGTACATCTCACCCTTTGAAGAGAACAACCTAACTGTCTTTGATACACTTTGAATAGCTAGCTCCTCATCCAGTACATCTCACCCTTTGAAGAGAGCAACCTAACTGTCTTTGAGACACCTTCAATAGCTAGCTCCTGATCCAGTACATCTTACCCTTTGAAGAGAACAACCTAACTGTCTTTGATACACCTTCAATAGCTAGCTCCTGATCCAGTACATCTTACCCTTTGAAAAGAACAACCTACTGTCTTTGAGACACCTTCAATAGCAAGCTCCTCATCCAGTACATCTCACCCTTTGAAGAGAACAACCTACTGTCTTTGATACACCTTGAATAGCTAGCTCCTCATCCAGTACATCTCATCCTTTGAAGAGAACAACCTAACTGTCTTTGATACACCTTGAATAGCTAGCTCCTTATCCAGTACATCGCACCCTTTGAAGAGAGCAACCTAACTGTCTTTGATACACCTTGAATAGCTAGCTCCTTATCCGGTACATCTTACCCTTTGAAGAGAACAACCCACTGTCTTTGATACACCTTGAATAGCTAGCTCCTCATCCAGTACATCTCATCCTTTGAAGAGAACAACCTACTGTCTTTGAGACACCTTCAATAGCTAGCTCATCATCCAGTACATCTCATCCTTTGAAGAGAACAACCTACTGTCTTTGAGACACCTTCAATAGCTAGCTCCTCATCCAGTACACCTCATCCTTTGAAAAGAACAACCTACTGTCTTTGATACACCTTGAATAGCTAGCTCCTCAACCAGTACATCTCATCCTTTGAAAAGAACAACCTACTGTCTTTGAGACACCTTCAATAGCTAGCTCATCATCCAGTACATCTCATCCTTTGAAGAGAACAACCTACTGTCTTTGAGGCACCTTCAATAGCTAGCTCATCATCCAGTACATCTCATCCTTTGAAGAGAACAACCTACTGTCTTTGATACACCTTGAATAGCTAGCTCCTCATCCAGTACATCTCACCCTTTGACGAGAACAACCTACTGTCTTTGATACACCATGAATAGCTAGCTCCTCATCCAGTACACCTCATCCTTTGAAAAGAACAACCTACTGTCTTTGAGACACCTTCAATAGCAAGCTCCTCATCCAGTACATCTTACCCTCTGAAGAGAACTACCTAACTGTCTTTGATACACCTTCAATAGCTAGCTCCTCATCCAGTACATCTTACCCTCTGAAGAGAACAACCTACTGTCTTCGATACACCTTCAATAGCTAGCTCCTCATCCAGTACACCTCATCCTTTGAAAAGAACAACCTACTGTCTTTGATACACCTTGAATAGCTAGCTCCTCATCCAGTACATCTCATCCTTTGAAAAGAACAACCTACTGTCTTTGAGACACCTTCAATAGCAAGCTCCTCATCCAGTACATCTCACCCTTTGAAGAGAACAACCTACTGTCTTTGATACACCTTGAATAGCTAGCTCCTCATCCAGTACATCTCATCCTTTGAAGAGAACAACCTACTGTCTATGATACACCTTCAATAGCAAGCTCCTCATCCAGTACATCTCACCCTTTGAAGAGAACAACCTACTGTCTTTGATACACCTTCAATAGCTAGCTCCTCATCCAGTACATCTCACCCTTTGAAGAGAACAACCTACTGTCTTTGATACACCTTCAATAGCTAGCTCCTCATCCAGTACATCTCACCCTTTGAAGAGAACAACCTACTGTCTTTGATACACCTTGAATAGCTAGCTCCTCATCCAGTACATCTCACCCTTTGAAGAGAGCAACCTAACTGTCTTTGAGACACCTTCAATAGCTAGCTCCTGATCCAGTACATCTCACCCTTTGGAGAGAACAACCTTCTGTCTTTGAGACACCTTCAATAGCTAGCTCCTGATCCAGTACATCTTACCCTTTGAAGAGAACAACATACTGTCTTTGATACACCTTGAATAGCTAGCTCCTGATCCAGTACATCTCACCCTTTGAAGAGAACAACCTAACTGTCTTTGATACACTTTGAATAGCTAGCTCCTCATCCAGTACATCTTACCCTTTGAAGAGAACAACCTAACTGTCTTTGATACACCTTCAATAGCTAGCTCCTGATCCAGTACATCTCACCCTTTGAAGAGAACAACCTACTGTCTTTGAGACACCTTGAATAGCTAGCTCCTGATCCAGTACATGTCACCCTTTGAAGAGAACAACCTGTTGTCTTTGATACACCTTCAATAGCTAGCTCCTCATCCAGTACATCTCACCCTTTGAAGAGAACAACCTACTGTCTTTGATACACCTTGAATAGCTAGCTCCTCATCCAGAACATCTCATCCTTTGAAGAGAACAACCTACTGTCTTTGATACACCTTCAATAGCTAGCTCCTGATCCAGTACATCTCACCCTTTGAGAGAACAACCTACTGTCTTTGATACACCTTCAATAGCTAGCTCCTCATCCAGTACATCTCACCCTTTGAAGAGAACAACCTACTGTCTTTGATACACCTTCAATAGCTAGCTCCTCATCCAGTACATCTCATCCTTTGAAGAGAACAACCTAACTGTCTTTGATACACCTTCAATAGCTAGCTCCTGATCCAGTACATCTTACCCTTTGAAGAGAACAACCTACTGTCTTTGATACACCTTCAATAGCTAGCTCCTGATCCAGTACATCTCATCATTTGAAGAGAGCAACCTATTGTCTTTGAGACAACATGAATAGGGAGCTACACATCCAGTGCATCTCATCCTTTGAAGAGAGCAACCTACTGTCTTTGAGACAACATGAATAGGGAGCTACACATCCAGTACATCTCATCCTTTGACGAGAGCAATCTATTGTCTTTGAGAGACGTTAAATAGCTAGCTCCTTATCCAGTACATCTGTCTCATCACTCTCATCATGTTGTCAACACGGTGGAGCAGTCAGGACTGATTCGGCCTGGCCGTGACTTCCTCATCTCTCTCACCATGTTTAGTTGACAACTTGGCAGAGCAGCCAAGACTGATTTGGCCTGGCTGTGACTGTCTCATCTCTCTCACTATAATTATTGTCAACTACGTTGTAAACATAATGCTCAAAATTGATTCATGAAAAAGGCAGTAGGGCAATATTATTATTAAGTTGTCAACATGGTGAGAGAGATGAGGAAGTCACAGCCAGGCCGAATCAGTCCTGGCTGCTCCACCGTGTTGACAACATGATGAGAGTGATGAGACAGTCACAGCCAGGCCAAATCAGTCTTCGCCGCACTGCCTAGTTATTGATATGGCGAGAGAAATGAGACAGTCACAGCCAGGCCTCGCCCTCGCTTTCATAAGTCGTCCCCCCGAGATAATAAGTCGTCCCCCCGACTTTACTAAGTCGTCCCCCCGACTTACTAAGTCGTCCCCCCCGACTTACTAAGTCGTCCCCCCGAGATAATAAGTCGTCCCCCCCCGAGATAATAAGTCGTCCCCCCGAGATAAAAAGTCGTCCCCCCCGAGATAAAAAGTCGTCCCCCCCGAGATAAAAAGTCGTCCCCCCCGAGATAATAAGTCGTCCCCCCCCCGAGATAATAAGTCGTCCCCCCCGAGATAATAAGTCGTCCCCCCCCCCGAGATAATAAGTCGTCCCCCCCCCCGAGATAATAAGTCGTCCCCCCCCCGAGATAATAAGTCGTCCCCCCCGAGATAATAAGTCGTCCCCCCCGAGATAATAAGTCGTCCCCCCGAGATAATAAGTCGTCCCCCCCGAGATAATAAGTCGTCCCCCCCGAGATAATAAGTCGTCCCCCCCGAGATAATAAGTCGTCCCGCCCCGAGATAATAAGTCGTCCCGCCCCGAGATAATAAGTCGTCCCCCCCGAGATAATAAGTCGTCCCCCCCCCGAGATAATAAGTCGCCCCCCCCCCGAGATAATAAGTCGTCCCCCCCCGAGATAATAAGTCGTCCCCCCCGAGATAATAAGTCGTCCCCCCCGAGATAATAAGTCGTCCCCCCGACTTACTAAGTCGTCCCCCGACTTACTAACTCGTCCCCCCGAGATAATAAGTCGTCCCGCCGAGATTTTTTTTTTTTCGATGTCCTTTCCCAGCCACCGTAGGGGGACGAATGAAAATGAAACAGATTTTTTTTTCAAATTTTTTTGTTTCGTTTTCGTCCCCCCGACTTAATTACCGTAGTCGTCCCGCCCCGAAAAAAAAATGTCGATGTCCTTTCCCAGTCATTGTTCCTTTCGGATCTATACGCACCCTCAGTGACCACTATCATCTCAGGGGAGTATTGGGAGCAACAAGCATTTCTTCAGTGTAAGAAGAAATACGAGAGACAGCGGCACCAAGGGTGGGGCGGGTGGGTAAAGGAAACCAATAAGTTGGACTTAATTAGCTGGCTCAAACAAACAAACACGAGAAACTAAATGATTTAGGGGCAACAAATCCAGAGCACCTAATATCTCTAGCGGTATGGAAGATGGATTGATGCCTAGCAATTTAGGCTCGATCTCATATTACCCTGTCACCATTCCAAATAGGAAACTCCTTCATTACCTCCTTCATTACATGCGAGCGCAAATGCCAAGTGCTCGAATAGGCCAGGGTCTGGTGCTTTTATACCTTCTTCGATAATAGAGTTCAATGAGGGTGTATACGCACCCTCAGTGACCACTATCATCTCAGGGGAGTATTGGGAGCAACAAGCATTTCTCCGCCACGGCCACGAAATCCGAGGTGGAATCCTCTGCCATCGGATCGAAACACCCCCAAAACTCCCAACACAGGAGAAAGAAAAGATTCCTCCTTTCTCTAAGAAGAAAGAAGAAACAAGATATCTACAAAGCACGTTTAATTCACAAAGAACTTGTCAATTGACATTCACAACATACATTTTAATCTATACACTGCGAAGGATTTTACCGGTGCATTGTAAATACTGACCGAGAGCCGTCTATACAGTAGTTGGTACCATATGGCAGAGTATTTTAGCTAGCGGGTGATAAATATCTGCGAATGACTTTTAGGACGATGAGCCTAAATACGTATACGCAACCATAAGGTAATTTACAGACGCATGAGAATCTGAATGAAAAACGATGCAAATTTTGACGAGGGACACTGGACCGAGCCGTCTTTATTGAAGGGCTAATAATAGCCGTCTAAATTATGGCCGAAGGAAGATTATCAAAAACAGAGTATTTCTGATACGTAGCCTCAATTCTATTTGACATAGCTGTTGACGAGGCTTGCTTTAGGGAATCTTGTCTACTATAATATTTGTAGGAATCGTTCGTAAACCAACCAATGTGCTTCATTGCATCTGTCGACTCGGAAGTGCCTGCCAACTCCATCGTGACCGCACAACCAGCTCTTACTCCATGCGGGGTTTCCCCGTCATAAATACCTAGAGTTGTGAGGTAGGTCACGAAACGAGAATGCATTGTAGAGTAGGTTACGGGGCTATCAAGCACCTTCGAGGACGAAAAGGCCACTCTGAATAAGTAACCACAAGATAGATCTATACTGTGATCCTTGGCCCAATGGGTATATTCGGCAAAGGCAAAAACTGGGCATATAATCTTTTCTTCACACACACTTAATACGAATGTGTTACACTTCCCATCTTTGCCACCTCGAATTGATTTTGTCAACACACGAGATACAACCAAACCAGAATTGTCGGGTAACAAGCGCACAGATTGACTTGGTAACCGCGCCAAATCCGACTCTCTGTCTCCCGCAAAAAATTGGATTTTCAGAAATGCTTGATCTCCGAGCAGAACAAATTGCTGTGATAACGACAAATCTGGCCTTGTGAGTTGATTTCCAATATAATTTGCTACCCTCCGGAGCTTCGAAAGAAACACAGGCTTCGCTTGCTTTGGCAATATCTGAGCCCTGGCCTGTTCTGAGATTTGCTTGATGTAGGTTTTAATTTCAGGTGATTTTGCTGGATTACCTCGCTTCAAGATATTATCCCACGACTTACCACGTCCGCTTTGCTCAAAGATCGAAGCCATTTTCTGCAAAAGTTAGAGACGGTGCCAGAAGCCAACCTAATGGGCAGTTACATTGCATTTTACTTTTGTCACCCAGGAAGGGGCATGATATGTCATGTACCTTGGTTTTACCATCTTTATCTTTCCACACCAAAAATCGCTTAATATCTTGAACACCACAAGTAACTAGAGTAGGCGCTGATGGCAAAGAAGCGAGAAAAATCTCTAGCGCTCGCTGAATTGTACCTGCCCTTTTTGAAGCTTCTGAATTCTCTGAGAGTTTATCAAGCATCTGTAGGCGCGCGTCTATTTCTGACAAGGAAGGGAGAGCCTTACCACCGCAAATACTTGTATTCTGTAAGAGATTTAACAATCCTAATTACTTAATCAAAGGATAACCTGTACACATACAGAGGCCATTGCAAACCGAAGGGGTCGTCTATGAAACCAACTTTAGACGGCACTCTTACTACATTTTTATCTTCCAAATGGCCCAAAGAGAAACCGTCAATAGAGTATTGCTTCAGCAGGGGAAAAGAGATAGCATGCTCTTGCGACATAACTACTACCATCGTGCATAAATGCACCTTCTGCTGTCGGAGCAACGATACTACCGGTAGAACTAATGATTGCGGAGGGAAAACGTACGGGTTTGCCTCCAAAGCAATGTCTTGGGCAAATACATTAATCCCCGCTGATTTTGGTGACGGACAAGGAGTAAAATGCTTTAAAGAGCTACCGCAGGATGCGCGCATGGCATTCGAATCTAGGGCCATGAGGTCCACCGAATGCGGGCCAAATTTTCCCTCTACTTGCGCCCAAGCCCATTCTGACAACATTACGTCATGTATCAATTGACCTAGATGGCTTATCTGCAGGGTTTTGGGCAGAAGGGATATAAGAGAGCTTGAGACAAATGTTGGACTGAAAGACGAACTGAAATATTTGCTTTATGATATCATTTAGGTTCGATGATTTAGAACCCTGGTTAGCCCACGCGCAGACTAAAGCCATGCTATCTGTGAGAACATCAATTCTGTGATCTTTGACAGACGGGCCTAAAGCCTGCAAGGAATGGAGGAGAGCACCCGCCTCCTTCAAGTGAATCAAGTGACGATCATTGGAGTCCCAGAAATCAGACGTAGAGATACCTTTGGCGTCACCCCGAGTAACTACAGCCGCGTATTTATAAAGGGAGGCATCCGTCGCAATCACTATTTGTTTATGAAACTCCGGGCGCCAGGGATGACAACTATTCCAATCATCCAAAAAACGCCAATGGAGGATCTCAGTTTTCAATTTTCCAGACATTGAAACCGGCTTACTATTCCTCAATGCGCGCGAGATTGCCGAGTTCACTTCCCTTGTATACAAACTTGCCGCCGGAACTGCCATCAGCATAGAGATGCATTTTCCCGCAAAACGTTGCAAAGTTTTGACATCTACTTCTTTAGAGGCGAGGATTTGCTCACGAAGATCAATAAACTTTCTTTTCTCGTCTTCCGGCAAAATGTACGCCATTCTAATTGAATCAACTATAAAGCCTAGATGCCCAAGAAAGGTTGCCATGACAACATTTTGCCGAGTGCAAATGTATAGCCAAGCCTAGTGAGGAGTTGCAGCAAGGCATACCTGACGTTTTCAATAGGAATAGAATGCTTAGACGAGGCAGCAATTGATTCTGCCGCCCAACGGTCGTCAATATACAGCGTATTCTTTATCCCAAAATGCCTCAAATAATGAGTCGCAACTATTCCAATAGACTGGTATACACACGCGGATTCCTTCTATCCAAAAGGAAGCGTGGTCGGGACCATTAGGTACCCCGCAAACTGGATTCCAAAATATGTTCTGCTTCCAGCAGTAAGAAAGACGTGATCATAACCAGATTTTTCATCTGTGGAGATCATCTTTGCCCCTTGGTCTACAAGCCTGAAAACATGGTTTAAAGTTTCCAGACTGAAAGAACAACTTTTCATCCATAAATTTAGGAAACGATCGTCATGACATAGGCGAGGCTTTGTTGGCTCTACCGTAAGAGGCATAATGATGCTTGGAAGCTGAACGTCCCCCACTTTACCAAGAAGCTGCAGAGAACCATTTTCTAATCTACGTGTTAATTCCTTTGATATGAACTCTCCAAACTTTGCACAACTCTTTGAATTTTTAAAGTAACGAGAGGGAGGCTTTTCAGAATGAAAATTCTCCCCTTTAAAGCTTCCGTTAAATGGCACCCAAAAATCGTTAATGTCCACACCATGTTCTATCCATTTTCTAACCTTTCCAACAGCGGGAACAGTCGGTTCTACAATCGAAATGATTTCATCCCATTTAACCATAAAATCATGCAACTGACCAGGTACGAAAAAATCCGGGTTTCTCAACGGCAAGGCAGCTATATCATATGATTCATCGCGTGGCATAATATCTTCAAATCGCGGGCAATTGTTGCGGGCCGGGAATTGAGCCTCTTGTCCCTCTACCGTCGTCCAAACTGGGGTTCGTGTATGGGAAGATATGGAAAGGGGATCAAACTCCAGCTCATATTCCCAATCTGGGATATCAAACCCCAAAATGGCCTGCAAAATGATATAAGCTCAACTTAGGATTTAGAAGGACAAAAGGCTCAACTCCCGACCCACGTGAAACCGAGGTTCCACTAGGACAGTTTATCCCGGGTCAAGAGAAGGAGCCTAGTTATTACCCAAATGCTTAACGGCCTTCATTTTATCGCAATCTCTAATGAAATGGTCATTTGAATTGCAGAAAAAGCATGCCATAGCGCCTCGACCTCCATACCCCCACCACGACCTCTTGAGCGCCTTGCGTTTGAATATGAACCTCTGCCATAAGCACCTCTGTAAGAGTTACCCCCAAAAAGGGGGCCAAGGGCTTGGGAAATTGAGGCCAATGCCGATAGCTCCGGGTATAAATTTGTAATCGGAGAAGGTGCAGAAACTCTAGGAGGGGGGGATGGAGATCTCTTAAGCTTTGGCGGCGAAACGGCAGCGGTTTCCTTCAAACATTTACTTAAGGCTTTCGAAACTATATCTGCTTCACCTCCGCCAACAACGGTGAGCGCTAACTTAGCCAAATCTACTCTGCCTTGGTTTCTTTTTGCCTGACGGTATAGATCGTCGAAAATTGGCGCATCTTTGTCATTAACCGAGTTTGCCTCAGAGCTAACTCATCAAGATACAAAAGAATCAAACTCTCATTGGGCTCGTCCTGAGAGGCCAGCAAACGCACCTTTTCCCTCGCCACTTCCGATCGGTTTTCAATTCTAGGCTTCTTGGGAGGTTGCGGACAAGCTGGGGCGCTTGCAGCACTCTCTTCTACTGAAGTACCTCCGGTTTCTGAAAAAAGGAAAAGAATAGTATTGAAACCCTTTTATACAAAGCTTGACCGAAACGAGAGAACTATCCTATACACTTAAGCAAACCATGCTGGAATCAAGACGTACATACAACCCAAAATATGCAAATGAAGTTTTCTCTGAGGAAACTGCAATTTTACTAGGGTGAGAAATGCAAGAGACACTTTCATGTTAGCATGAAGACTCCAATAGGTATAAAAACTTCAAACGTCATATAACGAACGAATAGATATTACGTTAAAAATAGCATTTACCTTTAAAACCTGAGCAGAAGGCTGACCGAACTCGTTTGCCACAATAATTGTATAATGCAGAAGTAGGCATAATGCTTCGAAGTCGGCTTCCCAACTCACGAGTTTGAGTATTGACACTGAATCCTCTCCCGTTATTGTCTTGAACTCCCTTGCTATCTCCGACGGGGAAAGCGCAGACAACGGCTCACCAGCGACGTGGGCGAACTCTTTTGGCGGGCATGCCGGATCCACTACCGCTAACTTTTTGATGAGGGGGAGAAAGTTTCTCCCCACCAAGGAGTGCTTTCTTTTCAACACCGTCGGCTGCACCATCTAATGATAGAAACATATAAACATAAATGAAGGTATAGCAGACAACAGCTTGCAACAATTCTGCAACGCTGCGCACAGGCACCGCTTTCTACCCCCCGACGTAAATTTCCACAGACTTCACTCAACGCATACATCAAAACGCCACTAACCCAAACCAGCATGCTGCCCCAGCCCGAAGGCTCGCAAGGCTATTGCCCCAGCCCGAAGGCTCGCAAGGCTATTGCCCCAGCCCGAAGGCTCGCAAGGCTATTGCCCCAGCCCGTAGGCTCGCAAGGCTATTGCCCCAGCCCGAAGGCTCGCAAGGCTATTGCCCCAGCCCGAAGGCTCGCAAGGCTATTGCCCCAGCCCGAAGGCTCGCAAGGCTATTGCCCCAGCCCGTAGGCTCGCAAGGCTATTGCCCCAGCCCGTAAGCTCGCAAAGCTATTGCCCCAGCCCGAAGGCTCGCAAGGCTATTGCCCCAGCCCGAAGGCTCGCAAGGCTATTGCCCCAGCCCGAAGGCTCGCAAGGCTGGCCCCAGCTCAAGGCTCGCAAGGCTACACACTGCCCCAGCACAAAGGCTCGCATGGCAGAAAGACACATAGAGACATTCACAATATACATGCCACGAAAATACGAGTAAAATCGGGAAAGACGAGAAAATATACAAATGGACAAATTGGACAACAAGAACCGACATAGGCATCGCCGACTAGACTAGAAACGAAATGCACAGGAAGATGCACAGCGCCTGCCTAAAATATAGGCCAAAAAGGCGTAGCCCGCTCAAACACCGAGCCTGCAGAAATCGGAATAATAGAGAATACGAGAGTCTTACCATGAATTGAAGGGGAACGACCAAGCGCAATGAGGCGCAAATGCCAAGTGCTCGAATAGGCCAGGGTCTGGTGCTTTTATACCTTCTTCGATAATAGAGTTCAATGAGGGTGTGTCGAGCCTCTTCAGAAATAGCGGATGTCCACGACTGAATTACTTTTAAATCAAGATCATCCTTTTGACTTTTGTTCACCGTAGTTGACAGAATCGGCTGTAGATAGTGTATTATAACATCCACATGTCATGCTTCCTTACCACATGAAACCTACTAAAGCTTGGTGCCAACCTGACTATGACCAGATCAGCAGTACAAAATATACAAATTATGCTATGATCCACTCGTATAAGGCTGGCACAACAAATGCAGTGACCATGACGAGCACGGCATGAAAGCACCAGAACGATTCTAAAATGACATGACGTAAGTCGTTCAACTGATGTTACCAACGCTCCCAATAAAAACTGCGCATTCAAGACTCGTGGAGCTTCAAGATCAGACGCGACGAGCACAGGCCACGCCACATTTTCTAAGCACAGGCCACGCCACGCAATGGTAAGACAGATTCGGTCTTTGGCATAACTCTGGCATATCCCAACCTCCACTTCTGTAAATGAGCACACATCCAATTCCGAATTCCGATTTCCAAGAAATTTGCCGTTTTCCTCAACAACCAAGAAGCCAATGACGGCTGCGCACTGAATCATTCCTGTCCAGTCCTCGCCACATGCGAACTCCTGCTTCATTTCAGTATGCCAAGCAGTTTTTGAATTTCGTCTTACTCCAAAGATTTATCCCCCCCCCCCCTTCAATTCAAAATATTTCCCCTCATTTGGCTGCAGAAAAGACTTCGTGGCCGAACTCCACGTGTCCTTTTGTTCGTGAGGTTTAGACAGTTTCGGTTGGTTTTGGATCTCGTTAGTGAGGTTCCGCAACACTCCCGAATGACGACGAGGTATTCTTTGTTTTCGTGACGAATTCTTTTATGATTTTGTTCGAATTCGTCAAGAACACCTCAAAATTCGCACCGTAAGCTTCTGGGCCTTCACTCGGAACAAGTTTCTAGAGCTCGTGTTACCGTTACTATCACTTTTATCATTGCAGATGCCCCAAGCCAAGTTCTCTAATGCAACCGACCATGAATGATGTCTATCGCGAGGTGAAGGGTATGTATAGAGTGATATGTATGTGTGATTAGCTGGGGGAGAGGGTTTGGGGGGGGGCGTGGGATGTGGGAGGTTGTCGAGGGGATGAGTATGGGTGCGGGTATGTGCCCGTGTGCGTGTGTGTGTGTGTGTGTGTGTGTTTGGTTGATCTATGTCCTGTATTTTTTTGCGTTTTCTGTGTCTTTTGCATTAGTTGTGATGTTTACTCTCCAATTCCATTTACAGAAGGTCCATTCCGCGGACTCCGTATGGAAGGCGTGTGCCAAGCAGCCGGCCGACGACGTGGCGGAGTCCAAAGCACGGTACGCTTTGTGTCTCTTGTCGGGCGCCCCTAGGGGACCCTGTCGTTCGGTTCTACGACTGAGGGGGTTCAGCATGAGGGCGTGTCGTCTTCGTTCATTTTGCCATTTCAACGCGAAAAAGAGAGGTTTTTATATTAAATAGGCCTTCCCTCTCTTACGCTGTTGAAGGGCTTAAGAAAGTTGACGACATGGTGCGGGATGGAGTCCGGGACGGGCTCCGGACTCGCCTTTGCCGTTAATCAGACGGCTCGCACTTAACTTGATGGGTTAACCCTCTATGCTCTCCGGCGGCAGTCGTAGAAGATCAGGCACTGAAGTAGATGATATTACAACAAACAGGTGAGATTCACATTTTGTTAAGTCATTGATGTTTGCGCAATTTTAGCTCTTTGACCGATTCTCCCCCGAGATGATTGAAACATCCAGAAAAAAATTTGAAAGATTATACGAGATCCTACTCCAAGTTAGATCGTTACATTTCCCGCACTGTTTGAGACTTGTTTATGATTGGGATAATCGTCTTACTTCCCAGCCTCCAGCAACAACCCATGCAAAGTGAGCAACGCAATCTCACGTCATACCTTCGACAGCCATTATGTGCATTGCGCATGACGTCATCACAATTAGTACACTACCTGGTCACAACATAGTGATCTTCACCTTGTGACACCTAGACGCAAGGACCCAACGCGACGCGTAGCGGCAAAATTGGCATCATGCCTAGTCTCTCAAAGGCAGCACAGTTCGCAATAGCAGACGTCACTACAGTATAGTACCCCCTCACACTCAGAAACCACCAAAGCCCACCCCTTCCTGCTACCTTAATACTTCTGGTTTATTCAATACATGTAAGATCTTTTCCCACTGAATCCGTTTCCATTTACAGCATCGACGGAAAGACCACCTCCGAATGGAAGGAAGAGGGTCGGTGCGATGGGGCATGCTTGAAGAGGGCTGAAGATGCACGATCGTGGCGTGACAGACGTCTGGGGATGGATTCGGACGCGAGCAAGATGTGTGCCGCATTTAGGGTAACTTCATTTCATTATTTTTGAACCCAATTTTAAAAATTTATGAGCGATTTAAATCGTTAAGATTCTTTTCAGGAAGAGCATCCGGGAGACCAGTGCGAAGCAAGATCCATCTTGCAGAGCCAAGAACACCGCAGAGAGCCCAGCGTGACGCAGACCCCACTATACAGAGGTTTGAACATGATCCCAGTTTGAACACGACAAGGACTTGGTGAGTAGATAGAGGCGAATTTAGCTCTCATCACAGTGAGCATACACGGGCAAAAATATATAAATAGATTCTATATAGATTTTGTGTTTACCATTTCTATATAGCTTTACAGATTCTTTATAGAAATTTCTGCCTGTGTAGCTGTAGGTGCTTGAAGGAGTAGGCTGACATGACCTTGACCAGGGAAGCAAAATGGTACCATTTAGAACCGTTCATTTTGGATTGATCCCTTAGGACCATTTTATTGGATGCCAGATATTCGAGTGATCTACTGAGCCCTTCAATTGGCTGGCCGCCATTTCCCGTAATTTGAAAGCGCATCCACTATACCATACTATGCAGCACAGCTTGTTTACAAATTGTCTTGACGTCTTCAAATATCTGCCGTGACTTTGACTTTCAGGACAACAGCCGTGCCTGGCCACCTGACACGATCCTGCCAAGGGAAGCGGTTGTGCCGTTATCTTTTGATCGATTCCAAACGGCCAGACAGCCGATGGAGAATGCTGCAGTGTTACTTCAGGTAAGCGGCCAGACAGCCGATGGAGAATGCTGCAGTGTTACTTCAGGTAAGCAGTAGAACCGATTTATTTGTTCTTGACTCTTGAAAATCAAAGATTGATCTGCTCACAGAGTCATCAGCTCCTTGAAAAGTTTCATTTGAAAATAATGAGAATGCTCTAAACATGCAAACTGTAGCAAGCGACGTCGGGACGAAGGCTGAAGAGCCCTCACCATGAAACCGCAGTTGTATGGAATAGTAAAATACGACGAAAGACGTGCAACAAAGGGTTTCAGTGGGGGAAACTTAGGAAAACGTGTCAAATCTTTTTTTCAGTATTCCCAAAAGATGGGTAACACCAGAAAAAGGGAACCACTCGGCTCGAACTGCTGGAAATGACACAGAAGTGAAAGTCCTCGTCCGGAGCCGGCATCACCACATCCAGGTCACAGGATATTCATCACCACGACCAGGGCGTAGCTCCAACTGCTGGAAATGACACTCTCAAGGATGTGCATTGTAACTGGAGGTAAGGATCACAACGTACATGTACATGTTTCAAGTCAATACCTATATTACAACAGTGGGGCGATTGTCTGACTCTATATACGCTCTAAACTCGGCAGATATATAACATAACGTCTGGACAAAAGCTGATAACTTGCAAATTAAAGGGGTTATTTAAAGACACCTCCGTCCACCCATTTAAGAAAATGGAAATTGCAGCCAGGTTCAACAGAAAAGATGATAAGTTGTTAAGATGGGCTTCTTTGCCAATGACGATGTTCATTTTGAAGACACTTCTCGCACTGTATGAAGATTTGCAATGGTTTGATACTTTTGTAGGTTGCAGAGAGTTTGCACCACCACACGCAGTCCTGGATGGAAACAGAATTTATGATCTAATCAAATGGAAGACCGCAATTGTCCTGAGATGACGAGGTTAAGTAGAAGTGAGTTAGCCTTTAGGGCGGAGTGTAAGAGCCTAAAACGGCCAGCTGACATGACCTTCCAAAGGAAAGCAAAATTTGTGCCATTCGAGCCTCCGATTGATCACCTCTACATCCACCCAGTAGATGAACACAATACTCTGAGTAATGTTGCAGTATGTTATAACAACAAAGATATCAAATACATTTCCAACTTGAAAAATTCTAAAGGTTAGTTATGGAGTGTCTGCAAGAAGCACTTGAATACGCCGACCAATTTCAAATACATTTCCAACTTAAAAAATTCTAAAGGTTAGTTATGGAGTGTCTGCAAGAAGCACTTGAATACGCCGACCAATTTCATCTGATTGGCAATGTACTTCTATTTTCAGTTGTCCACAGACGTGCACGGATAATGAAAGTCTTGTACATCCAGGGGACGGAAGAGGTATACCGGGGCTCAGTACGCATACCAATCCTGGAACAGACTCTCTCGATAACACACGTGTTTACATGCACAGACGTTTTCATCGCGTATCGTATTCTTAAACGCAAACACAATTCTTAGTTCAGATTGAATCGCAAACGAAGGATTCGCGAAAGCCACGGACCATCGCTAGACTATTTTATTTTCTTCGCTCAGATCGAACTGTTGAAAATGTGGATTATATTTATGTACTTCATTTGAACCACAAACGAAGGATTTGGACAAGACGCGTACCTCTAACCCCTTCATTTGACGAGACGTGATACCAATCTCACAGGCACTGGATGACGGCATGCTTCAGGAATCTCTTTACGACTGATGCCATGTGACGACGGGGGCACATCTTGAAGGTAATGCCAACAGATATACACTATCTCCGGAACTATAACACCAGATAACTCCACTCTGAGCCAGACTTCCAATAACGACCTGACCAGCCTAGGCCTGGACCTCAAGTTTTGCTATTTGACCAGGTGTGACTGATATGCCTTTCTCGGCATTTGCTAGGGTCATCAATATTCACCATTAAGGTGGGCCTAGTGACTTCTCATTGTCTGGTGTTATAGTTCCGGATCCGAAGATAAGAGTATTTCGATATTATCATAACAAGCCTATTTGGGTGAATACCACATATCGTGTAATCTCCAGCCTTCCAGAAAGCTAGCAACACCAACAACCGAGCTTCTGATCGTGAAATGTGAATTCTAGCATTACAAGTCTCGCTGAGACAGCTGTGAATCATTCGATAAACGTACAATTGCAACAAGGCTCACATGGACGATTTCATGAGAAAACAGCACGCTGATTACACACAGAACAAATCAGTAGTTAAACGAAATGTATTATTCATGCGAAACCTCAAAGTCTAGTCTAACTTTGTACCAATCGTATAAAGCATGACCAAGAACGTGCATAAGCAAAATTTTCGCCAATTTTTGTGCTAGCCATTTTCAGGCTTACTTTGCGTGATTCTCTCTGAAATGGTCTGTGGGCATTGAGCTTTTCATCTATTGCACTGTCTGTGATACATAATGTGTTTTTCTTTTCAGCAAGATGACACAATGGATGTGGAACCCTCGGCCCCTGAACGATTGTCGCTATGGGAGTCATTAGCAACAGACTTTCTCTGGTGTAGTATTGTACATTCGCTACCTGTAGGCCTCTGCAGAAGGATACGTTGTATTTTATCGAAATATCTGATTGAAAGGTGGTTTCATTCCAAATCTCAATATCATCCGATGGCAAAAAGCCTACTTCCATTTTGTGGCCGTGACAAAATGTCGGAACACACTTGGAAGGTCTTTAAAATACTTTCCATCAGTCATCGTCGGTCACTCCTCCTAGATGATTGTTGATTAAGAACCAGAACCAGATCCAAATAAGTCAAGGTTCTGATGTACCAGGTCAAAATTTACTATCGAGCTGTTAAAAGTTACTTCATTTTTCTCCAAAATCACCAAATTGATCAGATATTTCAATTTTCCCATCGAATGAGACATGGGGTCCACGTGATTCTGGTTGGTTCGACCCCAGCCAACCAGAACATGTGTTGTCTTTGATGGAACCGTAGGCCTTATGAACTTTCTCGATCCATTCAGTACCACGAACACCTGCGTTTATTCCAATCAACTTCAGAGACCTGATAGTGCCGGTCTCCATTTGGGACAGATATGAAATTGGCAAACTCTAGCCTCCATTTTATACAAGTATCTTAAATTTCCTTAAACACGGTAATTATCCGGGTGCCTTTCATTCTTGGTTTCATCAATGATATGATAACAAAGGTTATCCCCAAGACCAAAACAAATGCAAAAGAATCGGGCAAATTCATTTCCAAATTTTGAGATTTCGTTGAAATATTTTGTTGATTGAAATTTTTCCAAAATATTCCAAATTGATGTTGGTTCCTGACTTTGCGGTCAAGTGGAAGAGGAGCTCAGTCTTTTCATGATAATTAGTCCAGAAAGATTCATCTTGTTTCTTCCTGTGAGTTATAAAGATAACAACTGCCCCATCAAGAAGTTTCCTGTGGTACAGAATGGGTCAAGCAAGCTGTCGCCAACATCAACGTCAATGTCTGACGTTTTATGTATTAATATGTTTGTATAATGATACAATATGTGAAATTTACATATAAAAGCCATAATACATGTAAAGGTGAATTCAAAAAGTTACTTCTATTGTTAAACTCGTCCAAAGCAACCGCTTTTGTCATGCAAATGAGAAGACTGATCTGAACGCCTGATCTAGACGGCCCCTTTTGTCATGCAAATGAGATCACAGCACGGTCCTGTTGAACATGACGAAATTGGTTCTTTTGTTATTTAAATAACCCACTAACCGATGTCGTGCTTTTTCGGATCAATGAGGTCAAGGTTCGTGACCTGAATACACCACAGTAGTTCACCTTGCTTGCATTTACAATGGTTGTCGCTGCATGCGACTCAATTTATGTTTTTTTTCTGATCAAAAACTATATAGATATTCTAGTGGAAAATGGTTTCCCAAACAAAATGAACATAAACATAAGGGGCCAAATTTACAAAGGGTGTTTAGCTTAAAACAGCGTTTAATGTCTGAATAGACAGATCAGGGCCTTGCAGGGTTTCTTCATGAAAACCGCATTAGGCCCTGAAACTGATTATGTAGAATTTACTCTTAAACACCCTTCGTAAATTCGGCCCAACATGTTTTCAACCGGACTGTGCAAGACGGCATGTATAACAATGTGTCCCAAAAGTGTTACATGTATCAATGGCTCTTTGCATTATTTTAGAAATTTTGAATTTCACACTATTTATTGAGTTGTTCCTCGGAGTTGTCTTTTGTCTCTATCAAACTGGCTTTGCCGGCAAGTTCCTCATAAAGCGATCGTTCCAAACCAGTTTAGGACATCACACCGACTTGATGCCTCATCCTGAACGATGGAAGAAAATGGTCACAACCAGTCTAGGACATCACACCGACTTGATGCCCCCACCAGAACGATGGAAGACAATTGTCACAACCAGTCTAGGACATCACACCGACTTGATGTCTCATCCTGAACGATGGAAGACAGCTGTCACAATCAGTTCAGGACATCACACCGACATGATGTCTCCACCTGAACGATGGGAGACAATGGTCACAACCAGTCTAGGACATCACACGACTTGATGTCTCTACCTGAACGATGGAAGACAAGGGTATCAACCAGTCTAGGACATCACACCGACTTGATGTCTCATCCTGAATGATGGAAGACAATGGTCACAACCAGTCTAGGACATCACATCGACTTGATGCCTCCACCTGAACGATGGAAGACAATGGTCCCAACAAGTCTAGGACATCACATCGACTTGTTGTCTCCGCCTGAACGATGGAAGACAATGGTCCCAACAAGTCTAGGACATCACATCGACTTGTTGTCTCCACCTGAACGATGGAAGACAATGGTCCCAACAAGTCTAGGACATTACATCGACTTGTTGTCTCCGCCTGAACGATGGAAGACAATGGTCACAACCAGTCTAGGACATCACATCGACTAACCCTATAGCTACTAACCCTCAAGCTGCTAACCCTCCAGCTACTAACCCTCCAGCCACTAACCCTCCAGCTACTAACCCTCCAGCTACTAACCCTCAAGCCACTAACCCTCAAGCCACTAACCCTCAAGCCACTAACCCTAAGGCAACTAACCTCAAGGCCACTAACCCTAAAGGCACTTACCCTAACGGCACTAACCCAAAGGCCATTAACCCTCAGTCAACTAACCCTAAGGCAACTTACCCTAAGGCCACTAACCCTAAAGACACTAGCCCTAAGGCCACTAACACTAAGGCCACTAACCCTAAGGCGACTAACCCCAAGCCACTAACACACTAACAGTTGCCCTAGGGTTAGTTGCCCTAGGGTTAGTTGCCCTAGGGTTAGTTGCCCTAGGGTTAGTTGCCCTAGGGTTAGTTGCCCTAGGGTTAGTTGCCCTAGGGTTAGTTGCCCTAGGGTTAGTTGCCCTAGGGTTAGTTGCCCTAGGGTTAGTTGCCCTAGGGTTAGTTGCCCTAGGGTTAGTTGCCCTAGGGTTAGTTGCCCTAGGGTTAGTTGCCCTAGGGTTAGTTGCCCTAGGGTTAGTTGCCCTAGGGTTAGTTGCCCTAGGGTTAGTTGCCCTAGGGTTAGTTGCCCTAGGGTTAGTTGCCCTAGGGTTAGTTGCCCTAGGGTTAGTTGCCCTAGGGTTAGTTGCCCTAGGGTTAGTTGCCCTAGGGTTAGTTGCCCTAGGGTTAGTTGCCCTAGGGTTAGTTGCCCTAGGGTTAGTTGCCCTAGGGTTAGTTGCCCTAGGGTTAGTTGCCCTAGGGTTAGTTGCCCTAGGGTTAGTTGCCCTAGGGTTAGTTGCCCTAGGGTTAGTTGCCCTAGGGTTAGTTGCCCTAGGGTTAGTTGCCCTAGGGTTAGTTGCCCTAGGGTTAGTTGCCCTAGGGTTAGTTGCCCTAGGGTTAGTTGCCCTAGGGTTAGTTGCCCTAGGGTTAGTTGCCCTAGGGTTAGTTGCCCTAGGGTTAGTTGCCCTAGGGTTAGTTGCCCTAGGGTTAGTTGCCCTAGGGTTAGTTGCCCTAGGGTTAGTTGCCCTAGGGTTAGTTGCCCTAGGGTTAGTTGCCCTAGGGTTAGTTGCCCTAGGGTTAGTTGCCCTAGGGTTAGTTGCCCTAGGGTTAGTTGCCCTAGGGTTAGTTGCCCTAGGGTTAGTTGCCCTAGGGTTAGTTGCCCTAGGGTTAGTTGCCCTAGGGTTAGTTGCCCTAGGGTTAGTTGCCCTAGGGTTAGTTGCCCTAGGGTTAGTTGCCCTAGGGTTAGTTGCCCTAGGGTTAGTTGCCCTAGGGTTAGTTGCCCTAGGGTTAGTTGCCCTAGGGTTAGTTGCCCTAGGGTTAGTTGCCCTAGGGTTAGTTGCCCTAGGGTTAGTTGCCCTAGGGTTAGTTGCCCTAGGGTTAGTTGCCCTAGGGTTAGTTGCCCTAGGGTTAGTTGCCCTAGGGTTAGTTGCCCTAGGGTTAGTTGCCCTAGGGTTAGTTGCCCTAGGGTTAGTTGCCCTAGGGTTAGTTGCCCTAGGGTTAGTTGCCCTAGGGTTAGTTGCCCTAGGGTTAGTTGCCCTAGGGTTAGTTGCCCTAGGGTTAGTTGCCCTAGGGTTAGTTGCCCTAGGGTTAGTTGCCCTAGGGTTAGTTGCCCTAGGGTTAGTTGCCCTAGGGTTAGTTGCCCTAGGGTTAGTTGCCCTAGGGTTAGTTGCCCTAGGGTTAGTTGCCCTAGGGTTAGTTGCCCTAGGGTTAGTTGCCCTAGGGTTAGTTGCCCTAGGGTTAGTTGCCCTAGGGTTAGTTGCCCTAGGGTTAGTTGCCCTAGGGTTAGTTGCCCTAGGGTTAGTTGCCCTAGGGTTAGTTGCCCTAGGGTTAGTTGCCCTAGGGTTAGTTGCCCTAGGGTTAGTTGCCCTAGGGTTAGTTGCCCTAGGGTTAGTTGCCCTAGGGTTAGTTGCCCTAGGGTTAGTTGCCCTAGGGTTAGTTGCCCTAGGGTTAGTTGCCCTAGGGTTAGTTGCCCTAGGGTTAGTTGCCCTAGGGTTAGTTGCCCTAGGGTTAGTTGCCCTAGGGTTAGTTGCCCTAGGGTTAGTTGCCCTAGGGTTAGTTGCCCTAGGGTTAGTTGCCCTAGGGTTAGTTGCCCTAGGGTTAGTTGCCCTAGGGTTAGTTGCCCTAGGGTTAGTTGCCCTAGGGTTAGTTGCCCTAGGGTTAGTTGCCCTAGGGTTAGTTGCCCTAGGGTTAGTTGCCCTAGGGTTAGTTGCCCTAGGGTTAGTTGCCCTAGGGTTAGTTGCCCTAGGGTTAGTTGCCCTAGGGTTAGTTGCCCTAGGGTTAGTTGCCCTAGGGTTAGTTGCCCTAGGGTTAGTTGCCCTAGGGTTAGTTGCCCTAGGGTTAGTTGCCCTAGGGTTAGTTGCCCTAGGGTTAGTTGCCCTAGGGTTAGTTGCCCTAGGGTTAGTTGCCCTAGGGTTAGTTGCCCTAGGGTTAGTTGCCCTAGGGTTAGTTGCCCTAGGGTTAGTTGCCCTAGGGTTAGTTGCCCTAGGGTTAGTTGCCCTAGGGTTAGTTGCCCTAGGGTTAGTTGCCCTAGGGTTAGTTGCCCTAGGGTTAGTTGCCCTAGGGTTAGTTGCCCTAGGGTTAGTTGCCCTAGGGTTAGTTGCCCTAGGGTTAGTTGCCCTAGGGTTAGTTGCCCTAGGGTTAGTTGCCCTAGGGTTAGTTGCCCTAGGGTTAGTTGCCCTAGGGTTAGTTGCCCTAGGGTTAGTTGCCCTAGGGTTAGTTGCCCTAGGGTTAGTTGCCCTAGGGTTAGTTGCCCTAGGGTTAGTTGCCCTAGGGTTAGTTGCCCTAGGGTTAGTTGCCCTAGGGTTAGTTGCCCTAGGGTTAGTTGCCCTAGGGTTAGTTGCCCTAGGGTTAGTTGCCCTAGGGTTAGTTGCCCTAGGGTTAGTTGCCCTAGGGTTAGTTGCCCTAGGGTTAGTTGCCCTAGGGTTAGTTGCCCTAGGGTTAGTTGCCCTAGGGTTAGTTGCCCTAGGGTTAGTTGCCCTAGGGTTAGTTGCCCTAGGGTTAGTTGCCCTAGGGTTAGTTGCCCTAGGGTTAGTTGCCCTAGGGTTAGTTGCCCTAGGGTTAGTTGCCCTAGGGTTAGTTGCCCTAGGGTTAGTTGCCCTAGGGTTAGTTGCCCTAGGGTTAGTTGCCCTAGGGTTAGTTGCCCTAGGGTTAGTTGCCCTAGGGTTAGTTGCCCTAGGGTTAGTTGCCCTAGGGTTAGTTGCCCTAGGGTTAGTTGCCCTAGGGTTAGTTGCCCTAGGGTTAGTTGCCCTAGGGTTAGTTGCCCTAGGGTTAGTTGCCCTAGGGTTAGTTGCCCTAGGGTTAGTTGCCCTAGGGTTAGTTGCCCTAGGGTTAGTTGCCCTAGGGTTAGTTGCCCTAGGGTTAGTTGCCCTAGGGTTAGTTGCCCTAGGGTTAGTTGCCCTAGGGTTAGTTGCCCTAGGGTTAGTTGCCCTAGGGTTAGTTGCCCTAGGGTTAGTTGCCCTAGGGTTAGTTGCCCTAGGGTTAGTTGCCCTAGGGTTAGTTGCCCTAGGGTTAGTTGCCCTAGGGTTAGTTGCCCTAGGGTTAGTTGCCCTAGGGTTAGTTGCCCTAGGGTTAGTTGCCCTAGGGCTAGTTGCCCTAGGGTTAGTTGCCCTAGGGTTAGTTGCCCTAGGGTTAGTTGCCCTAGGGTTAGTTGCCCTAGGGTTAGTTGCCCTAGGGTTAGTTGCCCTAGGGTTAGTTGCCCTAGGGTTAGTTGCCCTAGGGTTAGTTGCCCTAGGGTTAGTTGCCCTAGGGTTAGTTGCCCTAGGGTTAGTTGCCCTAGGGTTAGTTGCCCTAGGGTTAGTTGCCCTAGGGTTAGTTGCCCTAGGGTTAGTTGCCCTAGGGTTAGTTGCCCTAGGGTTAGTTGCCCTAGGGTTAGTTGCCCTAGGGTTAGTTGCCCTAGGGTTAGTTGCCCTAGGGTTAGTTGCCCTAGGGTTAGTTGCCCTAGGGTTAGTTGCCCTAGGGTTAGTTGCCCTAGGGTTAGTTGCCCTAGGGTTAGTTGCCCTAGGGTTAGTTGCCCTAGGGTTAGTTGCCCTAGGGTTAGTTGCCCTAGGGTTAGTTGCCCTAGGGTTAGTTGCCCTAGGGTTAGTTGCCCTAGGGTTAGTTGCCCTAGGGTTAGTTGCCCTAGGGTTAGTTGCCCTAGGGTTAGTTGCCCTAGGGTTAGTTGCCCTAGGGTTAGTTGCCCTAGGGTTAGTTGCCCTAGGGTTAGTTGCCCTAGGGTTAGTTGCTCTAGGGTTAGTTGCCCTAGGGTTAGTTGCCCTAGGGTTAGTTGCCCTAGGGTTAGT